>NW_006408657.1:2529630-2531987 GCF_000296735.1 Chrysochloris asiatica | reverse complement strand
TTTGGTCTTCGGTCTTTAGTGTTTAATGTATCAAATCTGTTCTTCAGATGATCTCTAAATTCAAGTGGGATATATTCAAGGTCATATTTTGGCTCTCGTGAACTTGTTTTCATTTTATTCAGCTTTAGTTTGAATTTGCATATGAGTAATTGCTGGTCTGTTCCACAGTCTGCCCCTGTCTTTATTTTCACTGATGATATGAAGCTTTTCCATTGTCTCTTTCCTCAGATGTAGTCAGTTTGATTTCTATGTATTCCATCTGGTGAGATCCATGTGTATAGTCATCTCTTATGCTATCTAAGCATAGTGGTTAAGACTCGGATTGCGAACCACAAGGTCAGCAGTTCAAAACTACCAGCTTTTCTGCAGGTGAAAGATGAGGCTTTCTTCTCCCATAAAGATTTACAGCCTTGGAAACCCTGTGCAGGGTCACTATGAGTCAGAACCGACTCCACAGCACATAATAACAATAACAGCAAAAACATGCTATCTAAAGAAGGTATTTCAAATGAACAAATTACTGGTTTTGCAGAATTTTATCATGCGTTCTCCGGCATCATTCCTATCACCAAGGACATATTTTCCAATCACTACTCCTTCCTCTTTGCTCCCAACCGTTGCATTACAATTACCAGTAATGATGAATACATCTTGATTGCATGTTTGATCAGTTTTGATTGAAGAAGTTGGTAGAATTCTTCTGTTTCATCTTCACTGGCTTCAGTGGTTGGTGCGTAAATTTGAAGAATAGTGGTATTAACTGGGCTTCCTGGTAGTCGCATGGATATTATCCTATCACAGACAGCGTTTTACCTCATGACTGATATGGATATGGTCTTTTTGACGATGAATGAAACACCATTCCTCTTCAATATGTCATTCCCATCATAGTAAACCATGTGGTTGTCAGAATCAAAATGGCCTATACCAGTTCATTTCAGCTCTCTAATGCCTAAGATATCAATGTTTATTTGTTCTATTTCATTTTTTACAACTTCCAATTTTCCTAGATTCATACTTCGTAATTCTATGTTCTGATTTTCAATGGATGTTTACAGCTGTTTCTCTTCCTTTTGAGTTGTGCCGCATCAGCAAATGAAGGTCCCGCAAGCTATTCTCCCAAGGACTTTACTCCATTCGTGTCAGTATTTATTGTCAACTCTACTTTGAGGAGGCAGTTTTTCCCCAGTTGCATTTTGAGTGCCTTCCAACCTGAGGTGCTCATTTTCTGGCACTGTATTTGACAGTGTTTTTCTTGATATTCATAAAGGTTTTCAGGAACTAAAGATTCAGAAGTAGTTCATCACTCTTTCTTCTTAGTCTGTCTTTGTCTGGAAGCTCATCTGAAATCTGTCCACCATGGGTGACCCTGCTGGTATTTAAAATACCAGTGGCATAGCTTTTAGCATCACAGTAACTCACAAGCCACCTCAGTATGACAAACTGACAGACAAGTGGTGGCCATTTGGTTGTAAGTGGAAACTGTCACTTTAAATTTTGAGAAGATCTGTGCGCATGCGTAGTAGAACCCTCCATGGGAGGTGGTGGGGTGTCCATTCCCTCAGGCACCCCTCTAGTCACTAGAATGGAGGTGCGCAGACAGCAAGAGACCAGTGAACAGACGCCAAAAAATGAATGTCCACATCTGTATCTCCGCTGTTCTGTCAGGCGTTCCTGGCTGTTCTGATCTTTCACCTGCTTGGTCTCTGGCGCGATGGCGGCTCCGGGAGTAGCTTAGCAGCTTGAATTAGAAAGCAATGGATTTCTTGCTTCTGCTACAAATTTCCCTAGCTGTAAGCCTTCCAATCTTCTAAATATTCCTTTATATGTGGTTCAGAGTTCTGGCACCATCGCCTGAGACTGCTTGGTCTGGTATTTTGTGTTGTTGCAGACAGAGTTCCTTAATGTACTTCTACTTGATTCGCCATCTTGAAAGGTATATCTGATTATGAATAAACCTGCCAAAATAAACCAAGACATTAAGAAAATCTAAACTGTTTGCTTCGACCAAGTGAAATAAGGGGCCTGGGTTGTCAGAACAGAATATCGTGATCTTTTGTCTAACTTTGTTAATTTTACGAGAATTAGCAACTTTGTCTAACTAATTAGAAATTTTGTGTAACTTTGTTAATTTTAAAAGAATTAGAAACCTGAAAACATTTTAAGGTTGAGCGAGGGGAGGTCTCATGTGGACTATAACTTTGGCCATGTCCTATTGAGAATTGTTCATTTACCTAACATTCTTTGTGAGCGAACAATGTGATGCACCTACCAAAGAAAGATGAAGCAAATTTATACCTTTTTAATGGAGTTCTAAAGGAGCTCTGGTAGCGTAGTGGTTACGAATCGGGCTGCGA
>NW_006408657.1:2513339-2528615 GCF_000296735.1 Chrysochloris asiatica | reverse complement strand
CGTAGTGGTTACGAATCGGGCTGTGAGCCGCAAGGTCAGCAGTTCGAAACTACCAGTAGTTCCACAGGAGAAAGATGAGGCGGTCTGCTCCTGTAAAGATTTACAGCCTCGGAAACCCTGTGTAGGGTCGCTATGAGTCGGAACCGACTCCACGGCACATAACAACAACAACAACATATATATATATATAGAGAGAGAGAGACACAGAGAGAGAGAGAGACTTTAAAAATTGGGACATGTTTGAAGTATTAGAATGTATATATTATAAGGAAAATTATTAATGAAAACATATTATACTTAATACTGGGTTGACCTTTAAGTTAATTTAAAGGTCATCATCATATTTTTGCACATACTCTTTATAATTTGGAATGATAGGAATTCTATGCCTGAAAATTGAACAGGAAATTATATCGTGGCTGATCAAATGTAGAGAAATATTACAGATTTAAGTACAAAAATGCAAATATCTGATGGGATATTTCTATTTCTTTGAACCAAGAGAAGCAGCACAGGATTGTTAGAAACTGTGAGAACACAATGCCCATTCATATTCTGGAAACATGTTTGAGATCCAATAAGATGATAATGAGTCACTCATTCTCTAGCATGCCTAAACCTGACACTGAGATTCTTTTTGCCTGAACAATGTAGCCAGGCAACTTTGTCAATTTTGACCAGCATTTCAGTTAGAGATGTGTTGAGCTGAAAGTAACAGAAAATCAGACAGTGGCTTAAACTTATCTGGTTATCTTTCATCACCAAAAAAAGAAGACATGAGGGAAGCTGCCAGGGAAGGATGGTAGTTCAAGTAGATGATAAAGCTCCCAGGTGCTCTCTCTCTCTGCTTTACCTTTCTTAGCATGAAAGCCCACATCCACATTTTTATTACCTCCCAGTCCAGAGATGGCTGCTCTAGCTCCAGGCCATGAATGCATTAAAAGTGTGAAGGGACAGAGAGATGATTTCTTCAAGATATACTGAGACACTTGAAAAAAAAAATCTTTATTTGGGAAGGGCAATTCTGTTTATGATGTTCAGCCTACAAGCATTTCCAGCATCATATCATATGATCATTGTTGTTGTTGTTATTTAATGCTGTCGACTTATTTTCTGCTCATACAACAGCAACCCTGTAGAGGGCTTCCAAGGAGCAACTTGTGGGTTTCAACCACTGACCTTAGTGTTTGCAGTCCAGTGCTTATCCTACAGCATTACACCATAATTCCACATGACCATTGTTGTTAAGTTCCATTGAATTGATTCTGACTGATATCAACCATGTATAGAGTTTCTGAAGTGTAGTTATTGGGTTTCAACTCCCGACCTACCTAGTGGTTTGCCTACCATTGCTGATGATACAGTTTCACACCAGGAGTCCTCTAATAGTTATAAAAGAAGTTTAGAAACTACTTTAAGATTTTAGATTAGAAGACATCTAGGAAGAAGGTTGTTGTGAATTAATTTAAATGTGGGCTGTCCGCATTGTCTTCCATAAAGGCAGGCAGATTCACATAGAACAACATGATTTTTTTAAAAAGAAAAGAAAAAAGGAAACTACTGTGATTTAGTAATTAGGCGCTGTGGGTTAATGCGCCAGACTGCAAAGCCATTTGAATTGCAAGGTTGGCAGTTCAAGCTCAACAGCTGCTCCTCAGAAACCCTATACAGGGTAGCTATGGGTCAGAGCCGACTCGGTAGCACTTAATAACAACAACAACATAATATTAAAGCATTATATAATAATATTCTATTCTCCCAAATTAAAATTTGTTTTACATTGATAATAACTTAATTATATGGGTATCAGAAGACATTGTTCATTTTTTTTAGCTATATTTAGAAAAGAAGAGAAATATAACTGGTTTCAATTGTCTTTCAGTCACTTGATAATCTGATGCAACATTCAGAGGATAACCCAAATCAGATTCGAGTGTTGGCACAGACCCTAACAGATGGTGGAGTCATGGATGAACTGATCAATGAAGAACTAGAGACATTTAATTCTCGTTGGAGGGAACTCCATGAAGAGGTATGACAATAAGGGTGAAAAACTATCTTTAAATTTATTTCCATGAATATCTAGTACTTTCAAATATTTTAAAATTATGCGTGATTGTGTCATATATAATTTTATAAATCATATACAATTTGTTTAAAATCCATAGAATTCTATTAGTGTTCTGTTGTTACATGTCTTTGAGTAGTTTTTGATCCATAGTGACGCTGTTTAGAGTTTCTGAGGAGCAGCTAGTGGGTTTGAACCACTGACCTTGTGCATAGATGTCCAGTGCTGATCCTACAGTGTTCTAGATATTGTTTATTTGTTTCAAATAATACAAGAACTATTATTTAGTTATAATGAAGACATTCTCATGTTTCAGAATTCACACACCATGTATGATTTTTTAAAACAAAATATTATATGTCTCTCAGTCAAAGGATGTTTTGCTCACAGTCTACTAAATCAAGAATGGGTTATGTAATAAATCTTATCTCATACTGAAATTTAATTCCATATCAATTTACTGAGTGATTCTAATGCAAGTCCCGCACTATTCTAATATGTTGTAGTAAATAACACAAGATTGGTATTCTTCATAGCATACAGATGTAAATTAATGAAACAAAAATCCATTGGTATCATAATGTGTGCAAGACCAAATTTGTGTAAAGTTCATTGATCACAGAGAATTGCTGCTAAGTGCCATCAAATCAGCTCCAACTCATAGTGACCCTTTATAGGGTTTCCAAAGAGCAGCTGGTGTGTTTGAACTGCCAACCTTATGGTTTACACTGACCTTGCAGTCCAGTCCTCTACCCACCACATCATCCCAGGACACAGAAGATTTGAGAAGCACAGAAAAAAGACCCTGACCTCAGTGGGAATAGTTAGATGTTTGAGTATCATTCTTGGAGATTAGTTAAGAACTGCAATATAAAATAAGAGGAACTAGCCAAATTGCGAAGTGTAGGTTAGCATATCTAGGCAAGAGGAAGGACACATTCAAAGGATTTGAAGTTTGAGCCTGTTTATGTCTGGAAATCCGAAGGCATTTGCTTTTGCTAGAGCAAAGCTGCAAATGAGAGTAAGTAGACTTGAGTAAGTAGGTTCAAGATCCCTGAGGGATATCAATGCTTTAAAAAGCAATCCTAGATGATAACCCTGCATTCAGGAAATCGCCAAAAGGTTAAAAAGTGCCAGAGGGAAGGCAAAGAGAGGAGATGCAAGGTGTGATAACTACATTACTCTACATCTGATTTAGTGTAGAGGTGAGGTACTTATAAGGAATGGGACCAATTAAGAAGTGACACTTTTAAGTCTGTTGAGGAATGGCAAGAAGAGTGTGGTAGATATAGAGAAAAAGTGAAAAGAAAATGTCTAGGAGCATGTGTGTTTCTCATGAAGGTGGCTGGGTATCTGCTATTTTTGATAGAAGCTGGAGCAAGCCAGAAGGGCAAGTGAAGAGGTGAAAGATTGCATGTCCCATTTTGTACCCATTGAGCTTGAATACCTACTTCAGTTTGATACCATCTAAAAGCAGACCCTGAGACAATGACTTAGATTCAGGTAGATTATTTTGGAAGTTACACTAAGAAATTCATGAACAAGATGGATAACATGAGAAAGGGAAAAAAGAACGTTTGATGAAAACTATCCTTATGAGTCAGTTTCCATTGTGTGTAACTGGGCTAAGTTCTGTCGCAACTATACAATCATGTTTAAATGCTCATCACCATACCACTAAGCTAATGGAAACTGTGGTGTTCATCTACCAATTTTCTTCTGTTATCGTTTGAGATTTTTCTCCTTGAGCCATAAAACCGCAGTACTTTGGGGAGGTGTTTGTTGTTGTAAGTACAGTGGAGTCTGTTCCTGACTCATGGTGATCCCATGTATAACAGAACAAAAGGCTGTCCAGTCCTGTGCCATCTCTATGATCCTTTGCACACTAGACCATTGTGAACCAATAAGTTTTCATTGACTGATTTTCCTATTAGTTCACCACCACTTCCTTGCTAGCTTGTCATAGTCTGGAAGGGATACTGAAATCTGTTCAGCATCATAACAACACACTAACTCCCAGTGACCAACTGGTAGTAGCTGCATATGAGATTTGTTGGGTGGTAATTGAACCTGGGTCCCTACCATGAAAGGTGAGAAATCCGCCATTGAACCTGGGCAATCAACATTAGTGATGTGGGCACTTAAGATGAAAATCTAGCAGTGCTTGAAGAATCTAGCCATCAAAGCTGCAGGTGAACTTACAAGTTGTCTAAGGAGTTATGTTTAAACTTGTCAACTATGATAATTTGGGGGTATCCAGGTGAGTCTAATTGATCATCTGTTAAAAGAGATAGATGGTCCTAAAGTCCACAAGTGTAGGCGAAACTAGTTCTACACATGTGGGATTCATCAAGCGTCATGGCAGTTTAAATTGTGACTGTATGAGATGCCTGAAGTAAACTAAGAGAAAAGGAATCATGAAGAGGATTGAGGGGACACACCCAATATCAAGACTAAGGAAAAAGTCCTTCAAAGGAGACAAGTCAAAATTATCAGAGTTAAGAAGAGGCCCATGTGAAAATTCCACCACCCGTCTGTCAGTTGACCTTACTGTGGTGGCTTGCATGCTACTTGGATGGTGAAAACTAGGTCACTAGTATTTGAAATACCAGTAGATTCACCTTGGTAGGCAGGTTTCAGTGAAACTTTGAGAGACAGACTAGGAAGGAGGGCCCAGTGGGCTAATTTGAAAATTAGCCAGTAAAAACAGTATTGATCAGAACAGAGAACATTATTCCTTAGAATGCTACAAGATGAGACCCCTAGGTTGGAAGGTGCTCAAAATATAGAATAGCTGACTCATTGATAAAATAATCGTTTAGAGAGCAAAGGAACAAGCAACATTTTATTTGGTTGTATACAGTATCACCATGAGTGGGAAACAACTCTTTGGCAGCTAGCACTACTAATATTAAATAATATTAAAACCAGAAAGCTGAGGAAATAATAGTTTATAAAAAAGGAGCCACTCAACAAATACCAAGTACTACTGGTGTGATGATTAAAAGAGACAGTTTCCAATTTTGGCCACAGCCGACCCTGAACTGTTTACCACTAGAAAAAAGGCCTGAACGGGGATTGTGGGGCAGAACAAGCAGACAAAAGAAGGAAATAAGCCAAAAATTAAATCCTAAATTCCGTCAGAGCTTGATCAACAACAACACAGAACACCGGGCCAAGAGGGCTCACGAGACAGTGTTGGAACTCTGAAACAAATATAAAGCTATGTTTGGAGGATTGGAGGGTTTACAGCTGGGGAATTTGAAGGGAGTCCAGAAATCCATTATTTTCTGGTTCAAGACATTCAGCTGTTCCAGGAGCCGCCATCTTGGGAAAGAACATCTTGATTGTATTAAGATTGATAGTATCAGGAGAGAACATCTTGGTTGTATCTTGATTGTATCAGGATTGACATCGAAATTTAAAAACATAAAACCAAATGGTCACCACTCATCTGTCTGTCGTGCTGTAGTGGCTTGTGTTGCTGTGATTCTGAGGGCTATGCCACCGGTATTTTAAATAACTGCCAGAGTCACCCATGGTGGACAGGTTTCAGATGAGCTTCCAGACAAAGACAGACTAGGAAGAAAGAGTGACAAACTACTTCCGAATCAGTAGTCAACAGCAGTAGTGAGGTTGGCCCGGGATCGGACATTGTTTCGTTCTGCTGTGCATGGGGTCGCTATGAGTCATCTCTGACTCGATGGCTCCTGACAACAACAACTGGTGTGATGCTGTGGGTTAATGCGTAGGACTGCAGAGTCAGTTTGGACTGCAAGGTCAGTGGTTCACACTCCCAGGAAACCCTACACAGGGTCGCCATGGGTCAGAACTGATTCAGTGGCACTTAACAAAAACTGAGAGAAGTCAGGTAGGCTAAAGAGTGTATTGATGCTGATTACTAGATTAGTTTTGTTGAGTCTTTTGTGAGGATTAGGAAACATTGAATTGCAGAATACATTGGACGAGATGTAAAGCATTGTAAAGAGCTTAGGTGTTAAGGAAAAGAAAGAGACCAAAAGGGGTGGTTGATAAAGAGGTATATATGAAACACTTTGTCAGTTAAGTTCAGGAGAAGTTTAATCAACTGTATTCATTGGAAGGAAAGAGGGTAAAACAGGAGATGGAGTAAAGAGCCCAGGAAAGAAGTTTGAAGAGGGGCAAGAAGTGGTGCAAATAAGTGTGAATACAACACCACCAAGCTTCCAATCACTTTTCATTCTGCCAGTGTCCTTGGTGAGTAATTTATGGCATTTTATAAATGTCAACATGCGGCATTGGAGATTGGAAAACAGTAGTTGCTAACAGTCCTTTGAACTTTCACTCTTCTCAATATGCGGCATTATTGTTTGATCAGATTTGTCCCAGATGCTCCTTTATTGTTTGCCAGTTGTTTTGAGTTGAATCCACCTCATGGTGACCCTATGGGTAACAGAATGGAGCAGACCTGGTCCTGCCTCATCCTCAGGATTGAGGATGATTAAGTCCATTGCGACTGCCACTGTATATTTGAACAAACTCACAGGCAGTTGTTCATAGATATTGCTAGGTGGCAAATAATTCAAAGTTCGTTTGCATTTGGATTTTGGTATTGAATTGGAAGTTCATTCATTTATATTTGAATGCTAGGGTTAGGTTAGGTATTTTACTTCAAGCAAACAATCAAAAGTCAGTGTTCAACTGAGCTCGTCTAAGCTATAACTTTATAAAGATAATATTTAATGATATTTTTCACCTATTTATTTTGTCTTCTGGCATGATCCACAGTTAATGGGCTGAAGCTGATGTCAACAGGATCTTAAAGTAAGATTCTGACACAATTTTCAAGGAATAAATCTCTCAAGGATACTATGAGATTTTCTAGAAGCTATAGGGACATCCTTGCAATAAACACTGATAAACATGAGAGAAATTAGCCTGGGTCCAGAAAACTTCCCATGGAAGGCTGAACTTGCAATTAGGGCACGCACAGAACTTGTCACAAGCCTCCTGAAGGAGGTAATTCTGATAATTCTAGAGAGAGTGTAGGAGGTGAGCCCTAGGAACTAGGAAGACAGATATTTTCCTCCCCAGTGTTCCTCACGTGATCTTCACCCACAGTGCTTAAAATCATGTTGTCAGTTGCCTTACAGTTGATTTCTCCTCACAGCAACCCCACGTGTGAGTTTTGTTCATTCATTCGTTCATTCATTAAATTAAATGCTGTCATGTGGATTCTAACTCATAGTGACCCTGTATATGGCTTTTTGAGGAGTAGATGGTTTGAACCGCCAACCTAGAGCTTTGCAGTCCAGTGCTTATCCTGTAGCGCCACACTGCTCAGTAGCATTTGGAAGGCTGTTACCTTTCAGAAACAGATTGGGCCTGTTTTCCAGGGTATCACTGAGTGGATAGGTACCTCCAGCCTTTCAGCTAGTAGTGAATTGCTTAACCCTTGCCACCAGCCAATGACATCATTTATTCTTGTTAAGTGCCATCAAATGAGTATACATATATATATATATGTATGTGTGTGTATGTATATATATATATACAAGGTCGGCAGTTCAAACTCATCAGTCATGGAAACCCTATACTGGGTTGCTATGATTTGAAAGTGACTCAACAGTACTTAACAACAATCTACTGGGATTTTATTAAGAGTTCACTGAATCTATAGATAAATCTGGGGAGAACTGACTTCCTAATAATAGTGACCCTGTATAGGGTTTCTCAGGAGCAGTTTGTGAGCTTGAACTGCTGACCTTGCTGTTCAAACTGACATTGCAGTTCAGCGCATTAACCCGCAGTGCCACACCAGGATTCCAAGAACATCATACCAGCTGAAAAAGAGAGAAGTGTTACAGTATCACAGTTTGGACATGTTGAAGGCAATATTGATGACTTGCAAATCCCTCTATAGAACATATGCTGTGGAGCCTTTGGTGATATTTGTAATTTCTGTGTCCTCATGTGTGCTAACAGATTTTGTTTCATAAGTTTCTTATGAAAAAAAATAAAATAAAATAATATATATATATATACAAGATTGTGAATGGAAAGTGCTAACTATGGTGCCAGAAGCATAATGTGCTTCAATGAGGGATTAGAATATTTAGTTTTCTAGGACTGTGTTTTAGAATATCGGTCCTCATAGAAATTAGAATGTGTGAATATTTGTGTGTACACACACACATGCTAATTTGTGTGTGTTCACACAAAGAGCAAGGGGAGGCAAAAAAAAAAAAAAAAAACCCAAGTACTTTCAATTCTGACAAACAGGAATGTCTGTAGCTCCATTAATTAAATCAAATGCAGAATATTGATTAAAGGAGATTGCCATCAGACTCTACATTTTAGAAATTCAAAGGAATTTTCCACTTCAATAATTAATTAAGCAGAGCACATAATTTAGAGTAACAATAAATAAACTTGAAATAAATACACTTATTACCACTTGCCATATTGGCTATGCTTATATAAGAGACCCAGCCAATAATACCCTGAGAGTTACTTGGCAATGAAAAGAAAGCATCTTTGGTGCTTTAAAGCTATGATGAAAACCACATCATGTTAGGGAATTCTGTTGTGCTATTCTTTAATAAGCTGTTGTAGCTTTAAAGATAAGATGTTTAGTTAAAAGGATTTATAGTACTGGGCTCATCTAACTCTCAGGTTATAAGTCAGACCCTTAGCTAAATTCCAAACTAGTTAAGTAGAAGTGTAACACATAATTAGTTAGCTAAATCTATCATTTGCATGTTCGCATTGATTATTTAACTGAAATGATGAGCTTGGTGCAATGTAGATGGAGCTTTGGAATACATTTTTGATGGACTAGGAAATATAGCATGATTACAGTAATAGACATTTTAAATCTTTTTTTTTTTTCTAAAATAACCCACGTTGTACAGTACAGTCCTAAAGTATTCTGAGTTTATTTTCCACAATAATTTTCTTCTATTTGCCAGCAAAATTAGCCTTTCCATCAATAAACAAAGCAACCTTTCATTTGAAGATAAGTCTTAGCCCATTTTCTTCTCAATTAGATGCCTATGTCAGGGGTTTGTGTTTTGGTTTTTTATTTTATTTTATTTCCTATGTAATGCTTCTTGTAGCTGCAATTATGCAGAGTGAAGGTAACATTCAATTGCCTGTTAAATCAATCAAACAGCCAGAGCTTTTATTGCTTATGAATATTTAAAAGAGATATGTTAGATTCCTTTCCTAATTTGAAAGCGTGAGTTTGCATTTGGATAAGTAATAAATTATTTCCATTGCTTTAAGAGGCATCTTTCACTCTTTATAATCATGTAGCATTGTATTTCCTACTCCGCACAGCGATAATTTGAAAGATGGTTAGTAAACCAGGGAACAGCTTGAAAAAGCATACCAAGTCATGCAATGTTTACAACTTATTACAATAGCTATTCCCCCCACCCCCACCCCCGCAGGCCAGCATTAGCTAACTGCAGAATATGTATTAGTGGTACAATAAAATCCTAAAATCCGGAGCAATAACAACACTGATTGAGTAACCAAGGGTCAGGCTCTGCTCTAAAGGTCTGACATGCATTTTCTCATTTAATTCTCAAAGCAGGCTTATGATGTTGGGTGTTTTATATTCCTGTTTTATAGACATGGAAATGTTGTTAAGGCCACAAACCTAAGAAGGGACTATGGAGCACTTGTGTCCACATACATTTGTACTTGCATCTAGACACATGACCATTTGACCACATATGTGATCCTTTGCTTATCTTAGAAATAAAAGTCTGGCGAGGTGTGAAGATTGCAAGTAACTAGTTTCTTATTTTCTCCGCCCCCCCCCTTTAAGTTCTGTGTGAATCACACCTTATTTACTCAAAGTGCAATGCTTAATGAGGACTGTTGTTGTTGTGAAGTGCCATCATGTCGGTTCAGACTCGTAGCAACCCTGTAAAAGTTTTCTGAGGAGTCACTGGTGAGCTTGAACCAACAACTTTGCAGTTCAAATGGCTTTGCAGTCTGGCCCATGAACCCACAGTACCACACACCAGGACTCTTAATGAGGACTACCTCCCTCGTAAAACTTGAAAAACATTAAAATGGGATAAAGGTCCAGCTAATATTAAAGATTAATTTAGGTACAGTTACTACTGAAGATGGAATCCTGGTGTGGTACTGTAGGATAATACACTGTACTGCAAAGTCTATTTGAACAGCAAGGTTAGTGGTTCAAGCCAACCAGTTGCTCTTCAGAAACCCTAAATAGGCTCGCTATGAATCAGAACTGACTTGATGGCACTTAACAGCAATACTAAAGATGATTCAAATACTCAAGCAGGAAGAATTATCTTCTTCACCCTTTTATAAGTGTAGAAAAATTGTCAAAACTGATGAGTAGCATAAATGCAAGGAGAAAGCTGGTTCTGCTAAAACGGAGGACATCTGGTTCTACGAAACAGTGGTTCTGCTGTAGGCTTTAGACCGGGTCAGATTGTTAACTTCCCCAGGTCACGATTGAATTGCTCTTTCTAGGCTTTTGGAAGCATCTTTAAGTTTTCCCACCAAGTACTGTAATTGTTCCATATTGCTACTAAAACTAATCTCTGGGTGGGATCCTTAATGAGTGCTCCCTACATTTAAACTCATGAAATATACAGGTATGTGTAGCTTATGAGCACTGGTGTGGTGCTGTAAGATAAGCACTGGACTTCTAGATGCAAGATCAGCTATTTAAACCCACCAGTTGCTCCTCAGAAACTCTATACAAGGTCCTTGTGAGGCTAAAGTGACTCATTGGCACTGAACAACAGCAGTGTCTTAAATTGTTGTTGATTGGTTTTATCTGGTATTCCAATTGCCAAGAAACATCAGTGCTGTAAGAAGCAGATCTGCCTATACACTCCTGTAGGATTTCTAGGGTATTGCTTATTATTCTGATATTCCGTACCAAACAATTCTAATTGCTCTCTGTCAAAGTTATAGTCTTTTGGACATGTGCTTAGGGCTAGATAATTTGTCAGCTATTTGTTTTCCCGCTTCCAGTATGTGGGTTGCAGCAGCTGCATCACGATGTTTTAATATTACTGGGTCTATATGTTTCAAGTCTGGGTGGTCTAACATGGCCTTGTCGTCCTGGACATCAAACAGGCTCTGGAAAGTCCCCCAGAAAAACTTGAAGGTGTTGGTGTCAAAGCAGCCAGAAGTAGCCAGCATCTGGAAGGCTTTTCCCATTTTTCAAGGAAAGCTTACAACATAAGCTTAAAAGTAGGAGGACTTACTTAAACAGAAAAAGATAGAATCTTCGGTATTACTCGTATATTTGAAATGTCAAAGCTTTCAGTCATTTTCTTTATTACTGATTATTTTAATTTCCTTGTAGGTTATTAATTCCCTCAATTCTGTTCTTATCAAAGTTGTTCTGTGAGTTCTTCTAGCTGACATTAAATGTCTGGAAGGGTAAAGAACAAGCAAGCTCTAATTTGGTTTATTCTGGTTTAATAGTAACCATCATGATGAACTGCCTGAGGGACCCATTAATTTTTTAGGTAAATATGAATTTGAATTGTCCATTCAATGTCACATTTGTTCTAGCATACACAGACCAGAATGATAAAATGCTGTTCAAAGAAACCCTATAAAGTAATCCAGGGAAATCCATGACATGATATTAGGTAATGGTTCCGTATTTTTTGAATCTCATGGTGAGAATCAGCTTTATAATTTTATCTAAATGCTTTTCATGAAGAATATAAAACTATCATATTAATAAGACTGGTGCTGTTATTGCTGTTAGTTGCCATGTTGCAGTATTAAGTCATGATGGATGACCTGATGTATATTGCTGTTATCGGGTGCCATCAAGTTGATTCTGACACACAACAACCCTGTATAGCATTTTCCAAGTTGTAAATTTCTACAAGAGCGGAAAGCCTCAAGTTTCTCCCTCAGTACAGATGGTGAATTCAAACCACTTACCCTGAAGCACAACAAATAGCTGACTATATCACCAAGGCTCAAAACTTGCATATAATAGAACAAAATGTGGCCCAGTCCTGTGCCCTTTGGTATGGTTAAGTCCACTTTTGCAGTCAGTTGCCCACAATTTCCTGACCCTCTACCAATGAGACTGTCCATTTATTTAGCAATTGGTCTAGCAATTGACATTTCCAAAGTACATGAGCAGAAGTCTCGTCATCCTCACTTCTAAGGCTCATTCTTATTGTATGTGCATTCCTTCAAAGAGTAATTTTTTCTTTCTTCTGGCAGTACACAGAATAGTAGATGTTCTTCTCCAGCACCACAGTTCAAATGCATAGGTTATTTTACTATGTTAGTCATTAATTGTCTGGTTTTGCATGCATAATTGAGGCTAATGAATAATATGGCTTGGGTAAGGTATACCTGAGTCATTAAAAGCAACAATAATAGTTTGTTTTTGTTATTTACTAATACTAATATTCTAACTAATACTGGTTCAATATACAATTAAAACACTGCTCAGTCATACATCATGCTCACAATCATTTCTATGTTTGAGTCTATTGTTGTAGCCACTGTGTACTGTGTCAATCTTTGAGGGTCTTGCTCTTGTTCACTGACGCTCCACTTTACCAAGCATGATGTCCTTTTCCAGGGGACTGGTCTCTCCTGATAACATGTGTAAAGACAGTGAGACCCAATTTTGCCATCCATGATTCTAAGGAACAATCCGGCTGTATTACTTGCAGGAAAGGTTTGTTCATTCTTGTGGCAAGATGTGGTATATTCCACACGAACAGCCACCCACCAGCTGCTAGGATGCCTTTCTGCTTTCAAAAAGATTTACCACCTCTGAAATCCTATATAGGAATACTATGTATCTGAATCAACTTGATGGCAGTGGGTTGGATTTTCTTGTTGTTTGTTTGGTTTTTAGTTCTAATTCAGTCCTTATATTAATTATTTATAAATATGGTCAAACTTAATCCCCACAAGAAATGTATGAGATAGGCTTAATTAGTTTACGTTGCATTTTCAGTACTGAGAAACACTAAGATTTCTAAAATACCCCCTGCAACCCAAACACCAAACATGATACCATGAAGTTAATTTTCATTCATAGTGACCCCATCTATCATAAGCTGAAATTTCCAACACACATACTTTTGAATAGTATTAAATTCACTTTGCTTGTAAGGGAGTATGATAAACACTTAAAAACCAAAGGAAATTATTTAGATGAGGATGAAGCCATAGTAGGTGATGTAATTATGAACATTGACCCTGTAATTTCCCTGGGGTTAGAACCTCATATGAAGAATGCAGACATGGGGCAGATTAGGTAATTTGTTAGAAGAAAAAGCTAAGCCTCAGGCTCAAACAAGGCAGAAAGCTAAACCAGAAATTGTACATGAAGCTGGGGTTATAATATCAGCAAACAATGTTCAGGGGATATTCCTTCTTCAGAAGGTCCCAACATAAAAAAAATGCATGTGTATTCCTTACTGCTCTGGATCTAAAAGTAATTATGAAAATAATCACAATCATCTCATCCAAAAATTTGCAACCATAACCCTATTCATGTGAGGAACTTTTATTTGAGTGTATGGTACAACTGTCAAAGAATTCTAAAGCCAAGTAATGAAGTACAGTTCAAGATTCATTAGTGCCTTAGGTAGAGTCCTAGTATGGATAAGCTCTGAACTGCTAACCAAAAAGTCAGTGGTTCAAATCGCTCCTTGGAACTGACTTGTAGGAATGGCACTTAACAACAACAACTATTAGCCAGATGAAAACACAAACCTTTAGTTTTCACAGATGTTTAATTATGTAAAATATGCACTTAAGAAAATAAAAAAGGAACAAAGAAACAAATCCACATGAACCTATGAAATCAAGCTCTTTTGAAACAAAACCAGCCACACATTAAACAGATTTATATCACCTCCTCTGGATTTTCTTACATTAGAATGGCCAGATATGCAATATGAAATAAGTAAGTTAAACTGTGAAAGAAATCTACATTATAATAAAATGACTAAGGAATAAAATCTTTGCTAAATGGTGAGGCAGATTTGAAAAAAGATAAAAATGAAAATACTGAAAAATTTTAGTCTTCTTATTCATGTTTTATATTAAATGTACTTTATGTGAAGTTGGAGAAAGATTCAGTTAATAGAAATTTGGAAGATAATATATGTAAAGTAGTGTCAAAACAAAGACCATATCTAATATGAAAAAGATAAGGGAGGAAGAATGAGGAAGTATAATTTCTGTCTGAAGTCCTGATGTAGCACTGTAGGATAAACACTAGAATGCTGGGTTGGTTTAATTGCAAGTTCAGTGGTTCATGTTCACAGGTTGTTCATCAGAAATCCTATACAAGGTCGCTATGACTTGCAAATGTCTCGATGACTCTTAAAAACAAACTTATGTCTAATTGTTAAGCTCTAAAGAAGAAAATAAGGTGAATGGAGATGGGGAAATAAGCAAGGAACATTGCCATGATGTTGTTGTTAAGTGCCATTGAGTAGGTTCTAGCTCAGTGTGAACTTGTATAGGGTTTCCAAGGAGCAGCTGGTGGGTTTCAACCAGCAATATTGCAATGAACAGTCCAGGGATTATACCGCAGTGGCACATCAGGACAAAAATGAATAATATACTGCATTCAGTGACATAATTCACCTAAAAGGGAAGCACAATACATGAAAAGCAGGACAAATAAATAGAAATCTATTCCCAGATATCCCAGTGAACTGTATAATTTCAAAGGTAAAGAGACAGTTATTTTTAGTTAAACTTTTTATTGTAAATTGAGTGAAGGTAAACAGACAAGATAGTTAGGTTTACTTTCAACAAATTATACATTTGGCATCACCTCAATATTTACTCACCCCGCCCAGTAACAACATTTATCCTGCTTCCACCAGGTGGCTTCCCTTTTACATCTTAGTTTCACAAATCAACAAAGTAAAAATATTTTATATACACTTATGAAACTAAAAATATATGTTCATTTAAATGTCCAGAGGTTACATTATTTTTAATGTTTTATTGTGAATTATGTGATAGTTTACATTGCAGAACATTAGCTTTACATTCATCCTAACGTATATCATTTCATTGCCATGGTTACAATACCCTCCCTGCATCATCAGCCCCCTGGTTGTCAGCACGTAGCCCCTCTCCCTCTCTGGGTCTAGAGTCCCTGGCCACTCCATCTCTCCATGTTGTTGTCTCTGCCTCCATCTCTGGTGTCACTG
>NW_006408657.1:2510957-2512639 GCF_000296735.1 Chrysochloris asiatica | reverse complement strand
GTCACTGACTCTGGGCCTAAGAGTCCCCAGGTCTTGCCACATTGCTGGCCAACCAGGTCTCTACCTGGGTTCAAAAGAGTCTATTGAACATTGTAGACTCAGTTTGCAGCTTGATTGCTGTTTTTCCCTCACTTCCCCTTATCAGTGATTAACGTGGTCTCCAATCAGAGCCTGTATTCCCATTGAGTCTTAGTCTTCGAAGAGGGTTTGCCCAGAAGGGACCCAACCACTTGCCTTGATGTCTCCTGGGTGAGCAACTTGCTTGTTATAGTAATCAATAGGACTGTCTATATTGCTTTGTATTTTTCCTGTCGGTCTTTCTTTCAAGAAGTATCTTCTGTTCTTCTAGCCACTCCAAGCTGATGTGCTTGTTCATTCAAGTGGACTTTTCCCACCTCAGAAGATTCTGGATGTGGTTCAGGATTCCACCTATTTTCTTCTGTAATGCAGAGGCTCCACAGGAAGTCTCCTTCACTGGGCACCTTGTAGCACAATATTAGGTATTTCAGTTCTGGATTAATGCACCAGACTGCAAAGCTGTTTGAACTGCAAAATTGGCATTTCAAGCTCACCACCTGCTCCACAGAAACTCTATGCAGGGTCACTATGGGTCAGAATTGACTAGACGGCACTTAACAACAACAATCAGTTATAGGCAGAAGACAGACTTATAAGATTTCTGTGGTGATATTTCTGGCTATTCTTTTCTCTCCCCCTTGTGTCTATTTTATAATGCTATGCAAGGGAAATCAAGATTCATAAGACAGCCAAGCATCTTAACATTATTTCCCCCTTTTGCTCATTCCAACCAAGTCTCAATCCCTGTATCCCAGAGCCCTGTTGTTCCAAGGTTGAGCATACATCATTATTTACCTCTGTCCGACTTAGCCCATGCAAAACTACCTAATTGTTTTCCTGTCTCTTTGTTCTTCCATTTCCCTCCACCTTCTTGTGTATTGCCCCCCTCCCTAGCACCCAAACTACCCTGTGTCTTTTCCCTGCCCTGTGCTCCACCTTCCCCTCTACCCTTCATCGCACTCCCCCACATCCCAGTACCCAGCAAAGGATCCCCCTACCCCCTTTTACTATATGTTCTTTGTCCTAGTCTTTTATGGTAGTGGTCCTATGCAGTATTTCTCCTTTTGTGACTTACTAATTTCCCTCAACATAATGTCCTCAAAGTTCATCCATGTAATGCAGTGGCTTGCAGCTTCCTTGTTATTCTTCAAGGTAGCATACTATTCCATTGTGTATATGTACCACAGTTTGTTTATCCATTCTTCAGTTGATGGGCACTTTGGCTGTCTCCATCTTTTTGCTATTGTAAATACTGCTGTGCATATATCTTCTCGTGTTATGGCTCGTATTTCTTGTGGATATATACCAAGTAGAGGAATTGCTGGATCATAATGTATTTCTATTTCCAAACTTCTGAGGAAGTGCCATATTGCTTTCCAGAGAGGTTGGTCCATCTTGCCATCCCACCAGCAACGCAGGAGCATCCCAGTCTCTCCACATCCTAGTCAGTATTTATTGTCCCTTACATTTTTGATCTTTGCTATTATTGCTGGTGTGAGATGATAGCTCATTGTTGTTTTGATGTATATCTCTCTAATGAGTTGGAACCGACTCTATGGTACTTAACAACATTAACAATGGCTACTAATAGTGAACATTTCTTC
>NW_006408657.1:2490460-2507087 GCF_000296735.1 Chrysochloris asiatica | reverse complement strand
CGGGATCTCTGCTCCTGGGCTGTAAAGTTGACCACTCCCCTCGTTTTGCTACAAAACATCTACCTTTACATTTCCAACCCTCACAGTCAGTCCTGATAGTACCCCACGAGTGCAATCCCCATCTCCTTTCATCAGTCCCACCCAGACAGATTGGATACTACTCAGTGGAGATTCTACTTTCCTCTGTGCCAAGGGCACATTTTGAAAGCTAGCCTCTTTCCTGCAGGTACACAGTCTTTCTCAGTATGTGAGCCTAGAGTCCTCAGCTGGTCTATCCATCTATGCCATCGCTTCTTCCACCATAAAGACAATTAAAATAGCAGTCAGAAAGTGAGACAAATCACCTATGAATCAATGAAATGTAGACCTTATCCCACTGCCAAGAAGTCAATTTTATGTCATAGTGACTATGTTGTTGTGGGTAAGTGGCTTTGACCTAAAGCGACCTTATGCAGAACAGAAGGAAAAACAGCCCAGTCCTGTGCCATCCTCAGTATTGTGGTTAAGCTTGTGCCCATCTCATTTGGGGTTCTTACTCTTTTTTTCTGACCCTAAAATTTACCTCACATGATGTCCTCTTTCAAGTACTGATCCCTCCTGATAATGTTTCCAAAGTATGAGACAAAACTCTCTCCATCCTGGATTATAAGGAGCATTCTGGCTGTATTTCTTCCAACACAGATGTGTTTGTTCTATTGGCAGTCTATGGTAGTTTTAATATTCTTCTCAAACACCGTAACTCAAATGCACAAGTTCTTCTATGATCTTCCTTATTAACATTAACTCTCACATGCATAGGAAACTATTGAAAATACCATGACTAGGGTCAGGCACTCTTAGTCCTCAAACTGACATCTTTGCTCGTCAACATTTTAAAGAGGTCTTTTGCAGCAGATTTGTCGAATGCAGTATGTCTTCTAATTTTTTTTTTACTGCAGCTTCCATGAGTGTTGATAGTGGATTGAAACACAATGAAGTCTTTGACTACTTCAATCTTTTCTCCATTTATCGTGATGTTATTTATTGGTCCATTGGTGAGGATTTTTGTTTTCTTTACATTGAGGTGCAGTCCAAACTGAAGATCATGATGTTTAATCTTCATCACTATTCTAAGTCTTCTTCCCTTTCAGCAAATAATGTTGTATTATCTGCATATCGCAGGTTGTTAGTGAGAACATGGCCTCCAATCCTTAGGCCATCTTCTTCTTATAATCCAGCTTCTCAGATTATTTGCTAAGCATACAGATTTAATAACTATGATGAAAGAATACAACCCTGGCCCACACCTCTACTAATTTTAAACCACTCAGTGTACCCTTGCTTTGTTAGAATGACTGACTCTTGGTCTGTATACAGGTTTCTCATTATCAAAATTAAGTCTTTCAGAATACTTATTTTCCAAAACATTTTCCATTACCTTGTCATGATCTACACAGTCGAAAGTCTTTGCATAGTAAATAAAACACAGGTAAGCATCTTTCTGGCATCTGATGTCAGAAATTATATCGCTTGTTCCACATCCTCATCTGAAACAGGCTTGAACCTCTGGCAGTTCCATGTCAATGTATTGTTGCAGCCATTTTTGAATTATCTTTAGCAAAATTTGGTTTGCATGTAATATTAATGAAATTGTCTGATGAGTCTCACATTCCTTTGGGCCATTTCTTTTTGGAATGGCCACAAATACAGCTGTCTTCCAACAAGTTGACCAGGTAGCTGCCTTCCAAATTTCTTGGCATAGATGAGTGAGTGCTTCCAGGCTGTATCTATTTTTTTTTAACTGTTCATTTGCATTCCATCAATTCCAGAATGCTTGATATTTCCCAATGCATTCAGTGCACCTTGCACTTACTTCTTCAGAATAATTGGCTATTGATAATATGCTATGTCTTGAAATGTTTGAACATCGCAATTTATTTATTTATTTATTTATTTATTTATTTATTTATTTATTTATTTATTTATTTATTTATTTATTTATTTATTTTTGGTCCAGCGACTCTTCCATCTTCATTTAGTGCATCCTGCCTTATTCAGTATTTTATTCATTGAACCCTTCAATATTGAAAGACAAGGATTGAATTATTTCTACAGTTTTTCAACATGAGAAATGCACAGCAGTTCTTCCCTTTTCATTTTCTAACTTCAGGTCTTTGCACATTTGATTATAATTTCGACTTTGTCTTCTCAAGTTGACCTTTGAAATTATCTGTTCATCTCTATTTCTTCCTAATTTCTTCCATTTGCTTTAGCATCTCTACACTGGAGAGCAAGTTTTAGAGTCTCTTCTGACATCCAGTTTGGTCATTTCCTTCTTTCTTGTCTTATTAATGAGCTTTTGCTTTCTTCCTGTATGAGATTCTTGATGTGATCCCATAAGACTTTGGGTCTTTGGTCATTAGCGTGTAAAGCATCAAATCTGTTCCTGAGATGAATTCTAAACTCAATGGGAATATGTTCAAGGTCAAATATTGGCCCTCATTGATTTGTTTTAATTTTCTTTAGTTTCAGCCTGAACTTTCCTAAGCTTCACGGTCTGACCATGGCTTTATTTTGGCTGATGATGTGGAGCATTCCACCGTCTCTTTCCACAGTTGTAATAAGTTTGATTTCTGTGCATTCTATCTGGTGACGTCCATTTGTATCTTTTATATTATTTCAAAATGGTATTTTCAGTGAAGATGTCATTGGTCTTGCAAAATTCTATCATGCAATCTCCAGCATTGTTTCTATCATCAAGGCCATATTTTCAAACTACTGATCTTTTCACTTTGTTTCCAACATTTGTGT
Organism: Chrysochloris asiatica; assembly: GCF_000296735.1. Lineage (NCBI taxonomy): Eukaryota > Metazoa > Chordata > Mammalia > Afrosoricida > Chrysochloridae > Chrysochloris > Chrysochloris asiatica. Next base: position 2,504,297 of record NW_006408657.1, on the reverse strand, counting down.
TTCAATCACTAGTAATTATCAGTACAACTTGATTGTGTGTATGATTAATTTCAGACTGAAGAATTAAATATAATTTTTCAATTTCATCATCTCTGGCTTCAGTGGTTGGTGTGTAAACTTGAATAATAGTAGTATTAATTGGTCTTCCTTGTATGGATATTTTTCTATAGCAGAAAGCATTTACTTCAAGATATGTGTTGAAATGTTATTTTTGATGATGAATGTGATACCACTCATTTTCAATTTGTCAGTCTGTATGAATGTCAGATTCAAAATGACTAATACCAGCCCATTTCAGTTCACTAATACTTTGGATATGATCTTTTTGCATTCTATTTCATCCCGGAAGCTTTACTCCATTCACATCATCACAGTCAACTCTACTTTGAAGAGGCAGCCCTTTCCTAGTCGTATTTTGAGTGTCTTCCAACATTAGTGGCTCATCTTCTGGCACCAGTATTCTGGTGCTCTTCATCATGTTTCAGTATTCAATATTATGATGGTGATATCTGACAGTTTTCCACTGCTATTTGTAAAGCTTTTAGTGGCTAAACATTCAGAAGTAGCCTGCCTCTCAGTCTTCCTATTCTGTGTTTGTCTTGAAGCTCAGGTGAAACCTGTCTTCCATGGGCGTGCTCTGCTGGTATTTTAAATACCAGCGGCATAGCTTCCAGCATCACAACAACATGCAAGCCACCACTGCATGGCAAACTGATAGACGAGTGGTGTATAATGAATATAGGAATGGCTAGAACAGTCAGTAGATTTTCCAAGGCTGCAATCTATACAGGGTTGCTATGAATCAGAACCTACTTAATGGCACTTAATAACAACAACACTATTTATTGAGGATCTCTGGTGTAGAGCTGTAGGTTAAACACAGGATGGCTATTTGTAAAGTTGGTGATTCAATCCCACCAACCATTCCTTGGAATCCCTGTACAGGATCTCTATGAATCAGAACTGACTTGAAGGTACTTAACAACAACAAGAGCAGTATTTATGGAAGCAAACTCTCATGTCTTTCTTCCATTGAAGGACTGGTGAGTTCACATCACTGATCTTTAGGTTTGTAATGGTGCTCTTAACCACAGCTTCACCAGAGCTTCTTTTGAATGATATCAGACTTAATAATTATAAATAATAAAAAGTGGAAAATGTGGTCAATTATAGAGAGGAAATAGACAACAACAACAAAAAAATCTATTACCCTATAAAGTAGAATCTCCACTAAATTGTTTTCCTCTTGCCCAAAAGTGTCTGGTGAAAGGGGATGGGGGAGGATGGGAATCGGATTTTAGAATTCAATTGTGTGTAATTGTGATCACCACTAAATGTGGTTGTCACTAATGTAAATGTAGAAGATGTGTAACAAAAGGGGAGAGTAGTTAACCTTTCATTTCAGGAACAGAGAACCACAGAACCATCAAAATTGAAGAGCATGAGATCCCACCCAGAAAAGCAGCAACAACAGAGACAATGGCAGAGGAAGATGGCTTAGAGAGATAGAGCAGCTGAGGACTTGTAAAGTGTTACCTTTGGACATTTAAAGAAATATGTATTTTCTGTTTTGTATGTGTACATATAAAAAAGGAATACATTTAAATACTCTTGAATGAGGATACATGGAAGGGATTGTAATAATTGTAATGAAACAAAATATGACTATTGCATGTAAAACAGATAATCCGCCCCATAAACTTTCATTCAGTTCAGTATAAAACCTTAAATAGATATATACAAGATCCATCGTTGTTACATGCTGTCGAGTTTGTTCCGACTCATTGTGACCCTGTGTACGGTTTCTGAGGAGTGGCTGGTAAGCTTAAACTGCCGAACTTGTGGCTCAGGTGACTTTGCCATCCAGCACATTAAGCCAAAGTGCCACAATATCACCCTAGAATTTTAAACCCAGCAAAATTACCAATTTAGAACAAGAACAAGATCAACATATTTAGAGAAACTAAAATGAAGATATTAACACAATATATCCTGATTATAAGACATCGCTGCTTATGTCAGATGGATCTTGTATGAAAGGAGAGAATAGTGAAAAGATAAAGATATGTACATGTATTTTACTGAATATGCAAAAACATTTGACTGTATAGATCATAAAAAAGCACTATGGATAATATTGTGAAGTGTGGGAATTCCTCAAGACTTAATTGTACTTATGCAGAAGAACTTGTACAAAGATCAAGATACAGGTATTTAAACAGAAAAGGTGTATGTCAGGGTTGTGTCCTTTCAACATGCCAATTCAATCTGTGTTCTGAACAAATAATGCAAGAAACTGAACTATATGAAGAAGAATGTGGCATCAGAAATGGAGGAAGACTCATGAACAACCTGTGACATGCAGATGATACAACCTTCCTTGCTGAAAACAAAGAAAACTTAAAACACTTACTGATGAAGATGGTAGACTACAGTATAGATATACACCTCATCATGAAAAATAAAACAAAAAAACACAACAATCCTCACAATTGGACCAATAAACAACATCATGATTGTCTTCTGCTGATTTATATAGAGAATTAAAACCAACAAAGGTTACATGTGTATACATATATAGAAAGAGATTTCTTTCAAAGACTTGACTCATACGATTGTGGAGGCTTTCAAGTTACAAGTTTTTGTTTCATATGTTATGATCAAGGTTTTTTCAGACTCTTGAAGCTACAGCTGCTGATGAGCCCAAGGTAAGACAGCAGACTTCTGATTCACAAGCCTCAGAAGCTAACAAATTCCAGGATCTACATGCAATATGGAAGACCACTGGCTCAAGTACTCAGTATTTGAGGTCTAATGATGAGAGTCAGATCCAGGCTCCAAAGCAGGCCAACAGCCATAAAGCTTTGCCTGACTGACATCATGATTACCAAACCAGATAATCATGACCCAGCCAAGTCAATCAACAACATTAACTACATCAATGATAAGGGAATAAAAGATTGAAGTTGTCAAGGATTTCATTTTACTTGAATCCACAATTAGTGGAGATAGAAGCATCAGTGAAGACATCTAACATGCGTATTACATTGGAAAATCAATAGCAAAGACCTCTTTAAAGAGTTAAAAAGGCAAAGATATCATTTCGAGGAGTGAGATGCACCTAACCCAAACCATGATATTTTCAAATACTTCATTATGCAGGTGAGATCTAGTGTGACTGGCACTGCAGAGTAAGTAATTAACTGTCAATCTCAAGACCGACAGTTCAAACCTTCCTGCTGCTCTGAGGATGAAAATGAGACTTTCCGCTTCTGTGAAGATTTGCAGTCTCTGAAGCCCTGCACAAGGAAGTTATAACTTGGAACCAATTCAATAGCACCTAATAACAAAAACAAATGCATGTGAATTCTAGAAAACGAGAAAGGAAGATCAAAGAATTGCTGCTTTTGAATTATGGTGTTGGTGAAGAATATTTAATATGCCTTGAACTGTCATAAAAATGCACAAAGCTTTCTTAAGGGAAGTACAATTAGAATGAAAGCTCCTTAGAAACCAGGATGGGTAGACTTCATCTCACATATTTTGGAAATGTTATCAGGAGGGACCAGTCTCTTGAGGACATTATGCTTGATGATATACTTGTTAAGTGTTGTCCAGTTGGTTCTGACTTAGGGTTTATAAGGAGCAGCTGGTGTGTTTGAACTGCCAACCTTGTGGTCTACCATCCCATGTTGATCCTAAAATCCCATAACAGGAGTAGAAAGTCTGGAAAACAGAGAAAAACCCTCAGTGAGATGGATTGACACAGTGGCTCAAACACAAGAATAATGGTGAGGATGGTACAGGACCAGGCACTGTTTTGCTCTGTTGTACATTCAGTTGCTCTGAGTCAGAACGTACTGGATGACACCTAACAACAACAAGAAGAAATTCCAATAAAGATTAGAAGAATTTTTAGAAAGGAAATAATTTCAAAAGGAGTGTCTGAGATTCTAGTAGTAATGAAAGCAAATAGTTTTTTTAAAGATTTTGACTAAAAAGAAAAGGACAGGTATTATAGAAAGTAATAAGCATATCTCCAGTTGGTATAGTTAAACAACAAGGTTGGAATTAAAATGCTATATATGTTGTTGTTAAGTGCCGTCAAGTCAGTTATCACTCAGAGCCACCCTGTATAGGGTTTCCAAAGAGCAACTTGGGGGTTTGAATCACAGACCATTGTGTTAGCAGTCCATTGCTTATCCATAGTGTCACACCAGAAGTCCAAAATGCTATATAAAAATGTAAAGACAACCACTAATGGAGCAAATAACTTTGAAAGAATTAAAGACAATATAATATGAAAAAGAATTTCTCACAAATCAAACTACAATAGGATAATAAAAAAGAAAACTCAATCACAAGAATGTGAGGTGAATATAAAAGAAAAACCATATGGTAGAATAAATTATATCAGCAGTCAAGAGAAATGAGTATCATTTACTCAGTATATTCACCTTATAAAAGCAGAAATATTCAGACTAGGTTAAATACAGAATTTCTTATTTATAAAATATATATACAATGTAGGGAAATATGTACTAGATATCAAAACATGGAAACAGACACTCCAGATAGGATTTCTTAAGACAAAATTTGTCTGTTTTATTGATTGGGTATTTGTATTTTTTCTGTGAAGTTGTGTAAGTTTGCTATGTAAGTTTGGAGATTAAATCTGGTATGGCACTGGAAGATCAGCACAGTGCGAACTTAGCAGCTGCTCCTCACAAATCCTATACAGGGTCACTGTAACTGAGAACCAACTTGACAGCATTGAAGAAGAAAAACAACAAACTTTTATCAGATAGATAGTTCTCAAAAATTTTCTCTCACTCTATAGATGGTTCACTTTTAAATACAGTTATTTGATTTAAAACATAATTAATTTGGCATAAAGTTCCATGTAATCATTGTGTCTTTTGCTGCTCTTGCTTTCTTATATCTATCTGATAATCTATCATTAAAAAGTAGGTTCCTCAGTTTCTTTGCTATGTTTTCTAATTATAATTTTATGAGGTTTAGTTTTCATGTTTAGGAATTTGATGCATTTGTGGGTTTTTGTTTGGTTGGTTGGTCGGTTGGTTTTTGCATGGTGTGATGTATGGGTTTTAATTCATTCTTATGCACATAGAAATGTGATTTCTCCAACACCATTTATTGAAAAGATTCTTCTTTCTGCATTGGATGGATTTAACATCCTTGTCAAAAATCAGCTAACCATGCATTTATGGGTTGTATTTTGATTTCTAATCTATCAATTTTTAATGGCAAGTTTATGAAGAAGGTCAACTATATTTAAAGAATAATGTTTCTTATTTTTACTAAAATGGTAGGGAGCTTCTGAACTAAGAATCAGCCAACTTTTAATATTTAACTTCACTCTTGGTAAATAAATTTTTACTATCTCTTTTCTGTCTAAGCTTTTAATAAATAAATTGCAAACCCTAGTATTTAAAACAATAGCTTTGCTAGCTGGATTTACGTGTTTACCTCCCAGTCATCCCTTCATTTAGTAATTGAAGTTGAACTGTTCATGAGTTCTGGAAACGCATGTTAGAGGTTAAATGGAGTTGAAGAGAAGAAGGGTAGTGGCATATTAGAGGCAATACATGAAAACTACTCCTCCAGATAATGAAGCAGAAAGTTGACTTTATATGTACCATATTTATTTATTTTCTTCATTATATATTTGTATATATCCTTAAAGAACTAAGAGATTGGATTTTGGATTCCCGTGTTCAAATTTTATGCATATTTGTAAGTCATTCATTTGTTATTCATTTTGCCTCCACCATATGTTACTGTGTTCTGTTGCCTCTTATTTTAATTTCATATTTTTATTTAATTATTCTTATAACTTCATCGATTTACTCTGGATTCTTATTTCATTTAGCCTTTTAGCTGTCTATAATTTCCCCCAAATTATTGGTATCAAGACTGGATACATATTTTGGGGGCACATTGTAAAGAGAAAATGTAGTTCCCTTGCTGAAAAAAATTAAGATTTTTCTAGATGGAAACAGACGAGTAGATCATGTATGGGCCATTCTACTATAGGGTCTGTGTGAGTTGGCAACATGTTTGTTTTATTTTTAGTTTTGAACAGACTTCATTGGTTATAATCCATCCTTGAGTATCATTATATGTATTTGGTTGATTTTACAACTAAATTGCTTTTGAAAAGTTCAGATGTTATAGAGCTTAATAGTTTTTGCTTTCATTCTTTCTGACTTTCTTCCTGTCTTTCTGAGATTGCACTGGTGATGACCAACTAATGTTTTAAAGTTCTGTGTTAATATTGAGATAGCATCTAGAAATAAATTTTTCCATGTTTAAATTTGGTGCTTTTTTTCATTACAGTGGAAGAAGGGATATTAGACATCTTGAATCTTGATTTTGCTTGGTTGAATGCTCTGTAATAAAATTTTTATCTGTATGTAAAAATTGCACTTCAAGAAGACTGTTTAACCAAACATCTGTGTTCAAGGTGACTTCATTTTTGAACTGAGTAATGGACTATGTAACATACTCTCATAATAATTTTAATTGAATAATTGGGAGAAACTGATTACATTATCATGGAAAAACCCACCTGTGTAATATTTATACACAAGTAATAAATCCAATAGCTTAGACATCTTTAATATAAGACAAATAGACATGAGAGTACACACTATTTTCTTTTTTATTTAAAAAATAGCATATATTCTTCTATATCAGCTTAATCTTTTTTGTTAACTGAGAAGTCATTTTCATTCCTATCATAGTTACGTGAGTTACCTTCTTTTGTTTAATATATTTTCTCAAGAACCTTTATTTTAAGTTTAATTAGCTCCAATTTTATAGATATAAGAAATAATTGGATTAAGTGACCCTGTTAAGAACAAAGATCTCTTGTAAACATGTTTTATTTTTATTTTAATCACTATGTATCTATCATTATGATTACTTTTCATTTTAATTTTGAAAATAATATTCCCTCCATTGACTGTAAAAAAATGATTTACCCTTTTTAATCAGTGATGTTTCCTGGGCCACTTGTAATGGCAATTGCAAATTTTTTTTTATAAAACATCATTACAAGATTATTATTTAACTGTATGGTTCAAACTCATCAACCACTCCTTGGAAACCCCATTAAGGGTCAGAGATGACTTGATGGCACTTAATAAACAACATCCTATGGCACTGTGCGTTAATGCATCAGACTGCAAAGCCATTTGATCTGCTAGGTCAGCGGTTCAAGCTCACCAGCGGCTCCTTGGATACCCTATACAGGGTCGCTATGCATCGGAATTGACTCAAAGGCACTTAACAACAAGTATAGCATACCAGCTTTTTTCTTGGTCCAGGCAAAGTGACATACAAACACATACACACATATGTTTGTATGTGACTTTATATTTCTGTATACTCAACATGGAGTGTTGGTGTTGCGCAGCAGAATAATGAGCTGGATCGGAAGGTCGCTTTGCACTGCGAGGACACCGGTCAAATTCACTAACCACTACTTAGAAACCATACACAGGGTCACTATGAGTTGGAACCAACTAGTCAGCACTTAAAGAACAACATATTTAAGCATAGGAGCCTTGCTGTCACAGTGGCCAGGCACTTACCTGCTAACGAAGAGGTCCTCAATTTAAATCGAGCAGCTTCTCCATGGGATAAAAATGTGTCAGTCCACTTCCATAAAGATTGCAGCCTTAGAAATCCTGATAGTCAGTTTTTCTCTGTCTCTTAGGGTTGCTATGAGTCAGAATCTACTGGAAGACAACTTAAAAATAGAGAAGCATATTATGCATGTATATAGACATGCCTTAATTATTGATGCTTATTAAAATTAGAATCCTGGTATGGTGTTGCAGGATAACGTACTGGACTTCAAGGTCGGTTTGACCCTCAAGGTCAGAGGTTCAAACTCACTAGCCACTCTTTAGAAACCCTGTGCAAAGTCACTATGAGTTGGAACTGACTAGAAGACACTTAACAACTACAAAAAATTATATATTTACTCTTGTCAATTCATTTTTGTGGAAGAATGTTAAAATATTTATTCATGAATGTGAATATATCCATTTAGTGTATCTTCTGTTTGATTTTTTTTTATTATTTTTTTTTTTTTTTTATTATTTTGTGATTGTGCTCATTTACTTGTATAGTTAAGCTTTCTCAGGTCAGTCATCCAAACTCACCTGCAACTCCTTGGAAACCCTATACAGGCTTGCTATAAGTACAAACTGACTCAATGGCACAAAACAACACTATCAAGTCTTCTCAAACCTTATTATGTATCAAAATCACAGAAATGGGCAGATATAAGCACTTGACTCCTAAAACCCTGTTGTCTTGAGTTGATTCCCATCCACAGCAGCCTTCTAGGGTAGAGTAGCAATGTCTCTTAGAATTTTCAAAGTTGTGACCTTGTGGAGGCAGATTGCCCAATATCCTGTGTAGCAGCTGGAGGATTCAACCCCACTTGTTGCAGCACTGTAGGATAAGCACTGGACTTTGAACCATAAGGCTGTCAGTTCAAACCCAGAAGCTGCGTCTCAGAAACCCTATACACAGTTGCTGTGAGTCGGAACTAACCGGACAGCATTCAACAACAACAATAACAACCTTTTGGCTAGCAGTCAAGCACTTTAACTACTGCCCCACCAGGGCTCCTTATACAAACTTTGCTACTGTTGTTAGGTGCTTCCAAATTGCTCACAACAAAACACTGCATTACCCTGTAGTGTCTTCACAATCCTAACCATGGTGTTGTTGCAGCCACTATGTCAATCCATCTGGCTGAATAGGAACTTCCTTCTAGGCATATTCCTGTCCAACTTCTTTTGAGTTTGTAATTTATTGGATTTGGGAGAAGTATGTTGAAAAGTCTCTTTGGATGCTTTGCCCTGGCTCTTTCCCTAAGCCTGAATCATTCAAGGCAATTCACTTTACAAATATTTCCTATGCCTCAGATTCCTTTGCTGAGTGGCCAATTAACTTTTCAAGTTCACCACTACTCATTAGAGGCATTAGAAGCTGAGTGATTCTTGTATTCCAGAGATGAAGCTCATTTCCAATTACTGAACAATTAAGTCAAGCAAGGCTGGGGTAGGATACAGTTGTCCTTCAAGGTCACAGGTCCTTTCTTGAGTAGAATGAATACTTTCTAGGAAGCCACAACAAACGTTGCTGAAGATAATTAAAAAGCAGTCACAGCAGTACTTTGACAGGGAGATGTCAGAAATTCCAGCCAGATTCAGAGAAATATCTGACGTCAGATGGATTTTGGCTGAAAGCAGAGAATACCAGAAAGATGTTTGTTTATTTGTGCTTTGATGACTATACAAAGGCATTCACCTGGGCCCAGCATAACAAACTATGAATAACACTAAGAATGCTAATTCTATAGCAGTTAATTGTGCTCATGGAAAACTGTACATAGACCAAAAGGGTGTCTTTCAAACAACACAAAGGGATACTGCATGGCTCACAATCTGGAAAGGTGTGTGTCAGAGTTGTATTCTTTCACCATACTTATAAAATCTGTGTGCTGAGCAAATAATCTGAGAAGCTGGACTACATGAAGTAGAATGTGGCATCAGGATTGGAGGTAGGCTCTTTAACAGCCTGAGATATGTAGATGATATACAACCTTCATTGCTGAAAGCAAAGAGGATTTGTTGAGGTAGTTGCTGATGATTACCAAATAATGCAGCCTTCAGTATGAATTACAACTCAAGGTAATAAGATGAACATCCTCACTACTGGACCAATAAACTATATCATTATAAATGGAGAAAAGACAGAAGTTAGCAAAGACTTCATTTTGCTTGGATCCACAGTGAACACTCATCGAGGCAGCATTTAAGAAATAAAATGACGTATTGTATTAGGCTGCAGAAGACCTCTTTAAGAGCAAGGATGGCAACTTGAGAACTAAGGTGTCCCTGACCAAAGCCATGGTATTTTCAATTGCCTCATATACATGTAAAAGTTGGACAATGTATAAGGAAGATGGAAAAAAAATAATTGATGTATTTCAATTATGGTTTTGTCAAAGAATATTTAAAGTACCATGGATTTGTCTTGAAAGAAGTCAACCCAGAATACTCCTTAGAAGCCAGAATGGTAAGACTTCTGAAGTACTTTGGACATGTTATGGGGAAGGATCAGGCCCTTGAAAAATACATCGTGCTTAGTTAAGTAGAGGGTGAGTGAAATAGAGGAAGAGCCTCAATGATGTGGACTGAAATTGTACATGCAACAATATGCTTAAACCTAGGAATGACTGTGAGGATGGTGCAGGTATGGGCAGTGTTTGTTTTGTTGTGCATAAGACCACTGTGAGTTGGAGCTGACTCAATAGCACCTAAAAACAACTTCAGCAAATTTTTTTTATTGTGACGCTGAGGGTTAGCGTCCTGGACTGCAACATTGTTTTGAACTGCAAGGTTAGTGGTTCAAGATAACCAGCAGCTCCTCTGAAATCCTATACAGTATTGATATATGTTGGAACTGACTCAACAGCACTTAACAACAACAACAACTTCAATATCTTTCATTTAGACAAGGGCATCAATATGTGACCAACTAATTTCCCCTGTCTTCCTCCTGTTTTGAGAGTTTGCTGGACAACATTTTCCTTGTGCGGACAATTTGGAGGCAGTCTTACCCAGCTGTAGTAGACAGCATCCACAACTCAATCTTCAGCTGTATTTGACTAATGATCAATGTAAGAATCCTACAAGTGGGGAGCCTACCACCTGATATCTGTTCCCCTTCCCCCAGTCCCTACTCCAAATAACTCCAGCACAGTGCGTTTGATCTACAGAAGATAAGAAGATGCCAGTAAGGATGAAGAGAAAGCAGAAAGGAGGTTGGCAATCAATGTGTGTGTATTTCATCAAGTGTACCAATTACTATCAAGTTGATTCTGACTTCTGGTACTGCCATGATTGTCTGAGTAGATCTGTGCTTCATAACATTTTCAATGGCAGGTTTTCCAGAAGTAAATTGGCAGTGTTTTCTTCTGAGGGACTCCGGGTAGACTCAAACCTTCAATCTCTTCGTTAGCAGTCTATTTCATTAACAGTTTGTACCACCCAGGGACTGCTCAGCTAGCTTAATTGTTGACAAGGTCATTCACTGTCACACAACTTTAGCTTCTAACATGGAATTGAGTGTAATGTACCTGTTCCCCATGCTGACATCAACATACATGAGTCATCTTTTTGCATGCTCAAGCATTGTACAGTATGTTAGGCAAACAGAAGGGAAAGCAGCTGTTTCATACATCTTCCCCATGCTGTTCAAGGTGCACAGCCAAATGAATCACATTAGAGCAAAGACCCTGGCAGGAGTTCTTTCCTTCAAATCTGCAGCCTTGTCTATCCAATTTGCTTGAAGCACAAAAGATTTGTAAGTATGGTGATAGCTTTAGAATAATATAGGCAAAACAATTACAGAGCTAGACATGAGGAATTCTTCAGTGTGATGTGGCTAGAGTAATTTGACAGGATGTCATAAACATGTTCTGTCATGTTCTTCAACTTCTACTGAGAATGGACAATTATCTGGATTATTTGTAATAAATCTCATAATCTTCATACCTGTTTTTAAAAATGATGTTATACTAGACACATCATCAGAGAGAGCTTTTGTTTTTCTTTTCCCTATTTCCTCAGATATAGTCAAGTTAGCACTAATTGGAATGAATCCATACATCACTGTCTAATAGCCATGGTGGCCAATTGAAATTGGAGCATATTTTCAACACAGTCTGAACATTGTTCTTAGACTGTGGTGAACATAGCAGTGTTCTCTAATGACCTTGGTGGCTTGGCTTGGAAGAGACGAGCTGTATAGATTCCTTACTGCATTATACTTCCAACATTTTTTGTGTTAATGTCAAAATCAGTCATCAGTTTACTCCTGTCAAAGGAGAAGACCATGAAGATGAATGGACAGGAAAAACAAAGGAATGCGTTAGATATATTACTGTTCAGCTCATTGACCCTTTTATCAACAGTTTACTTGAAAGTGATAGCTATCTGATGTCAAGTCCATTGACAAAGTGATTCCCAAACACATTTCTTTCAGATTTGCTTTTCTTAGAGGTTACAGAGGAACTTCAGTAACCTGCAAAGAACTAAAACAGATGGTGTTTCAACTAACCATGGCACCAGGGGTTTTACTATTTATATTATCTTCCTATAAAGGGAATTCTTGAGCACTCTATACACATTGTACTGCTCCCCGTGGTTTAACCAAAAGACATTAACAAAAATAAATCTAGAAGGTCCTTCTGAATAATATTTACCATTTGTCGTGTTTTATACTTAAAGAATATGTACATGAACACGTTAGTATATCTAGGTAATTATTATTTAAAGTCTGTTTCCTATACATTAAGAAATATACCACAAAAACTAAGCATTAAATCTAAAGTGACTTAAAGCAACTCTATTTTTATTTATTCAGTATTTCTTGTCAAGGAAGCATAGCATGGGACCTTTTTTTTTTGTGTGTGTGTGTTTTTATAGTTTTTCTTTAGTAAAAATTAGGAGAGATTGATTTAATTACAAAACACGACAAAATGAATTTGTTAGTGGTTGCTAAGTGTGTAGACACAGTAGTTTGTCCTTCTTGCTATAAAATACCTTCTTCCCTCTCTGCTTTTCTTTCATCACCATTAAATTTCTCTACAAAATTATAGCTTGATTCTTCTTGAAAGCATTATTTTTCATAAAAATCTGAGCACACCTTAGACCTGTAAGAATTTGATATGCAACTTTGTGGTGCGACATTGTAGGATAAGAACTGGACAACTTACCATAAGGTTCAAACCCACCATCCACTCCTTGGTAACACTATACAGTGTTACTATGAGTTTGAACCGACTCCACAGCACTTAACGATAACTACTTCTTTTTGAACACCACACAGAATCGTGGCAAATTAAATGTGTACTTCCATTCAAACCCACAGAGATTGAAGTCTACATTGAAACGCATGTGTTCTTCAAACTTTAGTTTCAGTAAATATATCCTTCTGTTGCTATTCAAAATGACTAAAAGTAGGAAGACCCTGTTTCTGAGACAAATAAACAATTTTCCACCTGGTATGATACTGTAAGTTAAGGCTCTGGACTGCAAAGTCAGTTTGAATCCTAAGGCTGGCGGTATAAGGTCACCAGCCATTCCTCAGAAACTCTATACAGGGTCACTATGAGTCAGAACCGATTTGGCGGCATTTAACAACAACAACAACATCCCAAACCCATTGTCATCTAGTCTATTCTGACTCCAAGTGACCCTGTAGGACAGAGTCAAACTGCTCGATAGCATTTCTTAGGCTGCAATCTTTAGGGAAGCAAACTACCATTTATTTCTTCTTCTGAGCAAGGTGTGGATTCAAACTGCGGATCTGCAGAGATAAGAGTCTAGAGCTTTAACCACTGTGCTACCAGAGTTCTTCATACAATTTCCTGTGATTAATAAATATTTCTTGATATTTCCAGGTCATGCCTTCTTTCTTTATTATTTTTATTCTTAAATGTTTTGTTGTGAATTATGTGATAGTTTTGGGAGATAATTATGGGAGAATATTAGTTTTACATTCATTCTATCTTATATTGTCTCATTGCCATGGTTACAATTCCCTCCATGCAATCTTTCCCCATACCCCCCAGGTCTTCATCTCTGCCTCCATTTCAGGCATCACTGCCTCTCTGGGTAGGGTCCTGCTCTCTGCTCTTCTCCCTTGATGGTCCTAGGGACCTCTGCTCCTAGACTGAAAAGTTAATCACTCCCCTCCTTGCTATAAAACGTCTACCTTTACA
>NW_006408657.1:2456574-2485515 GCF_000296735.1 Chrysochloris asiatica | reverse complement strand
TGGAAAAGAATGTGTATTGTGTTGTTGTTGGGTTGAATGCTCTGTACACATCTAAAAGTTCCAGTTGGCTGATTGTATTGTTTAGTTCTTCTGTGTCCTTGTCAAGTTTCTTGTCATACCTTCTTGAAAGCAGTAAAATCATGCTTCAGTAATTATATTTGCACTTTATTGAAATTATCAATCAGTAGGTAAAATGCTGTGTTTGATAGTTCATATGTGGAACTTTGATAGATGGATATAAGACATATGCAATTTGCTGACTATTAAGTGAGAAGAATGTATTGATACATTTTCTTAAACTTCTAATCATGCATACTAATATTTTGTCTCTACTTGCCTTCTCAAAGCTATTTTCTACATTTTTTATGCTTCTGATACCCTTTGCTTCCCTCCACACCCACTTCAGTTTGACAAGTGCAGAATGAGTGCATTGTGTAACTAATTTGTTATGCGATTGTACTTCAACCTGTCTTTTATGAATTTTTCTTGCTAGGTTTCAGAATTTGTCCACTTGTTTTCTAACACATATGGTGTTTAAAAAGTTAAAACTAGTTTAGTTCAGCTCAACATTTTAATCTCATATGAGTTTAATAATCTTCTCCTTCTTCTGATCTTAAATTTAATCCATGGACTAAATGACCTGACTCCATCTGGGTCTTATTTTTTTCCACTGGCCTAGGAAGTAGGACTGTAGACAAAAGGGCAAATATATCTTATGAACTAATCCTTTTGTGATTGCCCGTATAATTTGCATAGCAGGGATGGAAATATTGTATGGCTTTCAGAGTGTGAGTGAGATTATGAGTACTTGAAGAACCTAGTCCTATCTCCCATATTTAAAACAAAAAGAAATTGATTTGTAATAAAACCTTCAGGCCTTTTGATCTTGGATACTCTTACCATTTAGGGAATGTTCCTGAAGACAGTTTTCTTCTGTGTCTTCTTGACCTATGGACAATGTTTTGTCATACCAGATATTGAGAAGTACAGGCTATGCCCTCTCCTCACTGTTATATCTCTTCTAATTATTTTCTTTCCCCATCATATAGGCATTCTGGTATACTTGATAAGCAGACTTCAACTATGAACTATCATAGCAACTTTCATCTACCTTTTATGCCGAGACTCTGTGAGTGATGACCTTGGGGATGGCGTCACTTGATTGTACAAAAGAATTGAAATACCACCTTTTATTACTCCTCAAAGAGAAGCCAGTCGGTTCTCCCCTATGACATCGATTTGACATGTTCATGATTCTCTCCAAAAATGTTTAGAGAAATTAGGATAAGTGAGCCTAATAGAGGAATGAAGGCAGGGCTGGACTTCCCACTTCTTTTATAAACCATTCAAAAATAAGACTTGTTGTGTTCATCTGTTATAATTTGAGAAATGTAATACCTGTGATCATTTTAATTGGGTATGCTATCAAAAATTCTGAGAATTAAATATATTAATAGCTGTAATACTGGAATTATAAAGTTGCTTCTAAGTTACAGGAAAGACATTGGACAGGAAGAAACAGCTTGTAAATAAAATGCTCCTAAACCACAAAATATGATTTGGTTCAATTAAATATTCTTATAATTTGGGACTTGGATTAATAATTACAACTCTTGTTGTTGTTTTTGGTAAGTGCCGTTAAGTCAGGGACTCTGTATAGGATTACCAAAAAGTGGCTGGTGAATTTAAACTGTCGACCTTGGTTCAAACAGTGCTTTATCCCACATTGCCACACCAGTACTCCAATTAGAACTCTTATTAGATGACAAAAAAACCCTGAATGTAAGTAATTGCACCAATTGCCTGTCCCACTGAACTTGAGACTGGGATAAAACACATTTTGTTCTGCACAATCTGTCTTCAGTGAGGGGCAACTGTCAAATAATGCAGATTGGTAGCCTCTTGTGAGCCACTACCTTAGTTTCTGAAGAGCTAGAGAAGTACGCTTTGGTTTTAAGGTATCTAATACACAACTCCCATCTCCAGCCACTGTCCATAATAAGGAAAAATATTACTTATTGAATGATTTTCTTCAAATTAGCAGTGGTCAAGATGGAGGCAATTACTGTCCTTCTCCAAAGCTTAAATTCAAGAAATGGCAGTTCCTATCTTTTATTTGCATATGAATTGGAAACTTAGTTTTCCTTATTGCATCGACTACTAAATCCATTTTAAAAATTGAGGTTTAGGTTTAGCTCTTGGGTCTCAGGGACCCAAAAACTGAGTAGTTCTTCGCGCCCCTGAGGCTGTGCCCTGTGGCTTTGCTGTCGTTACCATGACACAAAATGAATATATTGAGTTACAACCTAAACGCTGTGGATATTGTTTGGATTCTCATGAGAAAAAGAGAAAGAAGGAAAATTAAGGGGTTCCTGAACATTTGAATAAGGTCCAAAAGATGGTCGTTCTGAAGGCTAAGCTCTACCATAAACAGTGCCCTGCTGAGAAAATACAAATGAAAAAGACTATCAAGATGCCTGAAAAGGGAAACCCCAAGCAAAAAAATGATGAGAAGACTCCACAAGGGGCAGCACCAGCAAATCCGCTGGACCGAGAGGGGCAGTCCTGAGCTAAAGTACTTTCCAGTATGATTAAACAAAAATGAAAGGAGAAAGAGGGAAAATGGGAAGTCCCTCTGCCCAGAGTCGGTGTCCAAGGAGAAACAGAAGTATTAAAAGTTATTCAGACAGGAAAGAGCAAAAAGAAAGCATGAACAGTGATGGTTACCAAAGTCTGCTTTGTTGGAGATAGCTTTACACGAAAACCACCTAAATACAAATGATTCATCAGACCAATTGGCTTACTTTTCAAGAAGGCTCATGCAACATATCATGAACTTAAGTTCGCCTTTTGTTTACAGATACTTGGTGCTAAGAAGAATTGCTCATCCCACTCTATGCATACAACTCAGGGTGTGATCACCAAAGGGACTGTCACTGAGGTGAACATGAGTGACTTGAGCATGGTGACACAAGGAGGCAAGGTTATCTGGGGTAAATATGCTCAAGTTGCCAACAATCCTGAAAATGATGGACGCATAAATGCAGTCTTACTGATTTGACAGCAGTTTCCTTTAAGTCATTCCTTATTGGTGAGGACTATAACCAGATAAATCACCGTCACCATGTGTTTCTGAGTACTACCAAATAGCCTTACCCGTCTGCAGTCATCAAGAACTGTTTATGATGTTATTTAAAAAAAAACCCATTAAAATCGCCCCATTAAAAAACCAAAAAAAATTAGGTTTAGCTACAACATTGGCTATTTTTTTTTCTTAATTGGTTTATTGTGAATTATGTGATAGTCTACATGGGAGAACATTAGTTTTACATTCATTCTATCGTATATTGTCTCATTTCCATGGTTACAATCCCCTCCATGCATCATCAACCAACCAAAGGGTGTACCATGCAATCCTTCCCCCATACCCCCCAGGTCTTCAGCACACAGTTGCTCTCCCTCTCAGGATCTAAAGTCTCCAGCTGCTCCATCGCTCCACGTCATCATCTCTGCCTCCATTTCAGGCATCACTGCTTCTCTGGGTAAGGTACCGCTCTCTGCTCTTCTCCCTTGATGGTCCTAGGGACCTCCGCTCCTAGACTGAAAAGTTAATCACGCCCCTCCTTGCTATAAAACATCTACCTTTACATTTCCAACCCTCACAATCAATTCTGATAACAATTATTCACTATTGTATCACAAGAGCCCTGTCTGCATTTCATTGCATCAGAACATTGGATAATTTTTTTAATTACTTAGTGGAGAAGAAAAGTTTTAAATATTAGAAATGGAAACATTTTATGTACTCAAATACTCATAAGAAAAATAAAAATTTCAAAGTAAGTATATATATATATATATATATATATATATATATTAGAATATTAGATGATCATCAACACTATTCTGTTTAAATAAAATATATCTGTGTATATATTTAAATACACACCACATTAACCCACAGTGCCATGTCAGGACTCCATATATATGGGTGAATGTGCTGGACTGCAAAGTCGGTTTGAACAGCAAGGTCAGTGGTTCAAGCTCACCAATTTCTCCTAGAAAACAATATATGTGGTCTCTATGGGTGCGAACCGACTCCGCGGGGTGTGTGTGTGTATGTGTAGATAGATAGATAGATAGAGAGAGAGAGAGAGAGAGAGAGAAAGAGTCCTGGTGTGCCACTGTTGGTTAATGTGCTGTACTACAAGTTTGGTTTGAAGCCTATGGTCAATGGTTCAAGCTCACCGGCTGTTCGTTAGAAACCCTATACAGGGTCACTATGAGTTAGAATCGACTCAGTGGCACTTAACAACAACAAACATAGTAAAGGTTTAAGAATCACGAAGAAGGACATCATAGGTGGTAAAGTAGACGGTCAGTAAAAAAAAAAAATACCCCCAAGGAGATGAATTGACACACTGGCTGCAGCAATGGGCTCAAGTGTAACAACAGTTGAGGATGGCACAGGCCCGTGCAGTGTTTCATTCTGTTGTGCTTAGGGTTGACATGAGTCTGAATAGACTTTACTGCACCTAACAACATGAAACACCGAAGCAAAGAGTTGTTTTAGCATACTCATGCGTCCTATTCCATAGGAATTTTAACACTTGTTATCCCCTCTACATAGAACACTACAAGGAGATAACTGATGAACATATCCTTCTAGCCATCCTTCACAGTCATTCTCCCAAATCTTATCTCAGTGGAGTCATTGTTAGAAAAAAGTTAATTTCTATTGAGGGTAATGAGAAGTTTGGAAATCATTATTCGGTGATGGTGGTATAATATGAATAATGTAATTGATATTACTATATTGCATACCTGAAACTTGTTGAATTGACAAGCATTTTGTTATATATATGATTAAAACTGTTAAAAAATATTGTTCCCCCATTTGCCACCAAAAGACTGTAACACTTTTAATTTAACAAGAACATACACATATGCACTCATAAAGATGTAATAAGCATAATCAACAAACTTCTGTCCATTCTCAGTCCTTTATCCAACAGATATTGAAAGGAAGTTTCTTTTGGTGGCCTCAAAATATTTCATGCTATATTATAAATTGTGGTCCTCATGTGACACTGTAGGGTAAGCACTAGGCTGCTAACTACAAGATCGGCAGTTCAAACCCACCTTTTCCTCCTTGGAACCTCTATATAGTATCACTATGTGTCGGAACTTACTGGATGACATTTAACATCTTCTTAGAGTATTTATTTATGTTAGCAAATTAGTTTATAATTTTTAATTTGCAGACTCTTTGACCCAGAGAAGAATGGCGATCAGGATAGGATAGGGACTTTTGGACAAATACACATATCTGGCATATGATGAGATTTCATATTCTTTCTTTTTGTCTGGCGGAAAAGTGTTATCATAATGTTCTACAAGTTTTCCCTTTGGTTTGCTTACAAGCTTCCTCTAGACAGAGACTGCCTATGCAGTTTGTTTAAAGGAAATAGTAAGTATTTGGTACTGACTAGAAAACTTTGGAGTCCTGGTATGGTGCTGTAAGGTAATCACTGGACTGCTAACAGCTAATTGGAAACCCTATACAAGGTTGCTATGAGTCGTAATGTTATGTTTACAATAAGTTTCTTCCCATTTAATAGGTAAAATGCCCAAATTTCTCTCATAGTTGCTATCATGAGCTTTTTCATCATGTCTTAAGAGTGAAATACAATTATTATATTCTATCTTATGTTCAATATGTACTTTATAGGACTCACATTTCATTTCATGGTTGTTATGACTGTTGTTACAGTTTTAAACAAAGATATTTGGATATTTTGGATTTCTTTCTCCACTTTTAGGCATTTTCCCCCATTTTAAATACATTTCTTTTGGTTCCAATTATCAGTTTTCCTTTCACATGAAGAATCCACTCTCACAGAGTTTCTTAGGCCTGTTGTTCTCAGGTTTAAGCAGTTAATCTCCCTGCATTATATAAGGTCAGCAGTTCAAGGCCACCAGTCACTCAAGGGGAGAAAGATGAGACTTTCTACTTCTGCAAAGATTTAAAACCTCAGGATTCCTAAACAGAGTTGCTTTGAGTCTGAACCAACTCGATGACACTTAATAACAACAAAAATATTGGGACACAAAGGTTGATTCATGATTTTAAAAATAGGCAATCCATTCACTGTGGCTAGATTCTCCAATATAATTTGTTGTTGTTATGTGCTGCGGAGTCAGTTCCAATTCATAACGACCCTATACAGGGTATCCATGGCTGTAAATATTTATGGGAGCAGAAAACCTCATCTTTCTTCCGCAGAACAGCTGGTAGTTTCGAACTGCTGACCCTGAGGTTCACAGCCCAATTCGTAACCACTACGCTACCAGAGCTCCTTCACCAATAAAATAGACAATTTTAATTTTTTATTTCAGACCATTTTGTGTACATATAATAATAACTTATTGCCATGTACATTGAAGTGTTATTTAGTTTTCTGTGAAAATTGAGTCATTATTTTTTAACTACGTGAAGATACAATTTTCTAATTTAAAAATTTTGTTGTTAAATTCCAATCTGTGCGAATCAGCTAATGACATGAAATAACATTTTTTAGAACACCAGTTGTGTAGTTTTATGGAGTAACAACAAAATCTGATTATTTTTTAGGACTTCCTACCAACTCCGTTCAGTAAATAGCTCAGGTCAAGTGGGCAGAGAGTCCTAGAGAATCCACAGGGTCTACCTAATAAGATGTTTAGAAATAGCCGGCAGCTTATGTCATGACTAGTTCAAAGAATTAGGCAAGCCTGGATTGACTTCAGATCTCTTCACTGCCTGAGAAGGGAATGAAAGGCTCCATGTAAATCAGTCTCTCTTATTGATGGCCAAACTAGGCAAAGAACCAACACACCTAAGGTCAACTCAGCCATCATCTCTTAGGCTGCCTCATTGTCTTTGACTCCCTATCATCTCCTAAATAGAAAAAGTAAGATCTCTAAAAATAATTTCAGAGGCTAGATCTGTAGTTGTAACTTATGCTATATCACATCTTATTCAATCATATTAAAATTCTACACAGCTACACAGAAGTCTATTCTGTATTTGCCTTTAGCAAGAAAAGGGACCAAATTTTCAAAACCGACTGAATAGACAATGACTGCATGCTTGGAAGGTTTCTTCAGCTACCTGTCACAATGCTGAAATTTTATCATTAGAGATTCTTTTCTCTGGAGGAACTTTGGGTAGACTACAGACAACTGTCTTCCACAATGCATGAGCACTCTTATCGGAAATACTGTGTGATGTCACTTCTTGTTGAAGTTTTGACTTTAAAAAGTAAACTGTAGTAGAATTAGAGTACAGGGTAAGGTCTTGGTCACCAATCATGGGTAGAGTGAGTGCATCAATAGAAATGGTTAAAGGTTGCTCCAAGTAATATTCCATCCTCTTCGGACACATTTAATACACAGAAACAAATAACAATGTGTAAGATTACAGGAACAATTTCATCTCCAGAGGCTGTATGTCTGATGTGTGAGGGATGGTGACCTTTTATATCTAGCAATTTATTTTGAAAACAAACAAACAAACATTTTTTTTAACCTATTTGAAATGTTCTGTTTCTCCTCATTAAAAAGATTTCACATAGCATCCATCCAGTCATAAACAAAAGTATTAGGCTTTGTTCCAGGAGCTGGTACTTAGCAATGAACAAGCCAGTAATAATCCCTGGCCTCATTAGAACTTCTAGTGTGATAAGTGCTGAGATGGATATACAACATGGAACAGGTAAGATAGGGGAGATTTCTCCCTGAACTTAGAGGTATCAGGGAGTGTCAGGGACAGCCTCACAGAGAAAGAGATTTCCCAGTTTCCCAGGTAAGACTCAATGATAAATGTAAAAATTCTATACACACACACACACACACACACACACACACTGTTGTAATTGTTCCAGGGAAAGGGAGCAATTCATTGGAGGGGGCATCAAAAGTTTAGGAAAAGTAATGAAATTTGTCCCCAATGTTTTTCGTAGTTCCATAGTATAAGGCCAAGAAACATGAAGAAAGTATTACATACTAGGAAATTAAAGTCAAATCAAGCTTGGTTTAAGATGCCAGCAGGGACAGTTGTTGTTGTTGTTGTTATGCTGTGGAGTCGGTTCCAACCCATAGCGACCCTGAACAGGGTTTCTGAGGCTGTAAATCTTTACAGGAGCAGAAAGCCTCATCTTTCTCCTGCTGAGCAGCTGGTAGTTTCGAACTGCAGACCTTGCAATTTGCAGCCCGATTCATAACCACTACGCTACCAGTAGCCTGAAATTATTTTTAAACTCACACTGTAAAGCATGGCTTTTATCTTAAGAAAAGAATTCACTGGAGGATTTTAAACAGAGAATTATCATTTTATTTAAGAAAGAACACTTGAGCTGATTTGCAAGTCAATTGAGGTGAGGTAGGATATGAACCAAGAGGCTTCAACCAGATTTGAAACCAAACATGAGAATGACTTCAACCGGGGTGATGGCAATGGGGAGAGGAAGTGAAGGAAGGAATCAATAAATATTAAGAAATGAGAAGAGAGGTTTGGGGATTGATTGACTAATTAAAGAGAAAATGGTGGTGGTGGTTTTGTACCGTGGAGTCGGTTCCGACTCATAGCGACCCTGTATAGGGTTTATGATGCTGTAAAAATTTACAGGAGCTGAAAGCCTCATCTTTCTCCCGCAGAACAGCTGATAATTTCGAACTGCTGACCTCAAGTTCACAGCCCAATTTGTAACCACTAGGTTACTAGAGTTCCTTAGAGAAAATGGTAGAAGACCCAAAAGAGTCATTGGAAGACTTCCAGAATGATACCTAATGTTGTTGTTGTTAAGTGCCATTGTGTCAGTACTGACTCATAGGGACCCTGTATAGAGTTTGAACCTCTAACCTTGCAGTTAGCAGTCCTGTGTTTATTCTACAGTGCCATCCAGTATTCTCATGCCTAATAGAAGCAACAATAACTAGTATTTAATTGAAATAGGAAAACCAGAGTAGGAGCAAAGCAAGTAGAAAGGTCACAAGAAGATGTGAAGGGGATACCCAAGGAGTATTATATGTTTCGTTTGGAGCACTCATGGTGCTATTGGATAAGCACTGGACTGTTATCACAACTCAGCAGTTCAAACCCACCAGCCATTCTGCAGGAGGAAGATGAGACTTTCTACTCCCATAGAGATTTTCAGTCTTAGAAACTCCATACAGGGTTGATAAGAGTCAAAACTGACTTGATGGTATCTAACAATAACAACAGTATGTTTCATTCATATTGTTCAATGTTGATGGCTGTAGGAATCCAAGAGAAAATACACAGTAAGGAAAAATAAATGTGAAGGTGGAGATGGACAGTTGTGAGGATGATCTTTATATGCAGAGTTGGGAGGTGTAAATAAATCTAAAGATGTGTGTTGGTGTTATTAAGTGCCATTCAGTTGCTTCTGACTCATAACAACCCTGTATAGTGTTTCTGAGGAGCGGCTGTTGAGTTTGAACTGCCAACCTTGTAGTTAGCAGTCAATGTTTATCCTACAACGCCACACCAGGACTCCAAGGATACGGGTAGAATGAGGCAACAGGAAAAGATAATATAAAATCCTGAATAAGTCACAATTTGCAGGGCTTTGAGGTATAAATATATGGAGAGCACCTTTCTATTTTAACACTAACCTCCTTGCCCCTTTTCCCTTGGTCCAGATGTCTTTAGCTTAATTTTTGCTTTAGTTTCTCAGTGTTCTAATATGGCTTCATTAAAGACCAACAAAGTCTTCATATCTTTTAAGTTATAGCCAACCTATATTTTCTAATATAAAAACCAGGATTGTTTTTTAAACTTCCACACCCTTCCTGTTGTTGTTAAGTGCCATTGTGTTTTTTCCGACCCATAACAACTCTATATAGGGTTTCCGAGGAGCAGCTGGTGAGCTTGAACTGCCTGACCTTGCAGTTCAAATGGTTTTGCAGTCTGGCACATTAACCCACAGTGCCACACCAGGACTCCTTCCTAGGGAAGAATAACTTCCTTGTACCAGATAATTCTGTCTACCGCATATGTCAAAAATAAATTACCTGATATGATGCATCACTTAAAGTAGTTTAAAGAAATTGCCCATCTTAATCCTTACTTTTATCACTACTCTTTAAAGGTGAACAGATCCTTGAAGATAAACTTTTCAATCTGTTCAGCAGGCTATTTATACTTGAAAAATGTTAAATTATCCTAATCATTCTTACAATAACAATCAAGATTAATTGCAGCTGTATCAGGATTACTTATTATGTGTTCCACTTCAGCAGTAACCAAATGCAATTGTACACACAATTTCTATAATCTGAATTGTAAAAGAAATAAGAGGCTAAAGCACCACGCAAAGCTGGTTGAAATAATATTGAAAAATACATTCGTCACTGGGCAGTTGTGTCAAATTCTCTCTTTGAAAAGGAGCTGATTCTGAACAGATTGTATATGGGTCTCACTGGTGGAAGTGGATTATCTATCTTGAATTGGACTGTGATGACGATGAGCCTATCCTAAGTAAACTAAATCTCTTGAACTATATAATGAGATCAGGGGGAACACGCGACCTGAGAAAGACAGGTTGCAGTGCCTGTGATGATTTGTCTAATGTTTTTATCCAGTCTCTTGCTTTTATGTACCTAGTAGTGGAGTTTTGTCCTGCAGAGAATCGTGAGCCTGGAGTACTGGGTGCTAATTCTTTTCCTTTATTAGTTTTTAAGTTTTTATAAGAAAAGCTGAATGAGTGGCAGGAAGCTGCGAAGTCCATCTTACAAAAAGGTGATGGTGAAAGAATCTAGAATCTTCTTTTATCTTATAGCAGGATTGCAGGAAAACTTTCATGAGTTGTTCATTTAATTAAATCACACTTATTTCTTCTTTTCTTTAGGCTGTGAGGAGACAAAAATTGCTTGAACAAAGTATCCAGTCTGCACAAGAGATTGAAAAATCCTTACACTTAATTCACGAGTCCCTCGAATTCATTGACAAGCAGTTGGCAGCTTATATTGCAGACAAAGTGGACGCAGCTCAAATGCCTCAGGAAGCCCAGGCAAGTACAACTTGGATCCAGGGTCTGTTCTTTGGTTTTTATTTTCTGGACAAGATGTTAGTGAGTTTCTAATTGAATATTTGTTCCTTTATTTGTGCAGAGAGGTGTTTTGATTGATTTGACAATTTGAATGCAAACTAGGAAACAAGATTTATTTTTGAAAATATGTAAAGAAGTATTTTTAAATGGCAGTCTTGGTATAGCACTGTTGTATAAGGACTGGACTGTTAAGCATAAGGTTGGCAGTTCAAACCCATCAGCTAATAATTGGAAACCATAGACAGTGTCACTATGAGTTGGTACAGACAGGACAGCACTTAACAACAACAACAGCATTTTAAAATGGAGACACTTAAAAGATAGGAGCACTATCTCACTTAGGTCTGGTGTATATAAGTGTTTTCAATGTGTATTATGTTGTTAAGTGCTGTTGAATTGGTTTTGACTCAGAGCAACGCTGTATAGGGTTTCTGAGGAACAGCTGGTGAGCTTGAACCGCTGACCCTGCAGTTCAAACCAACCTTGCCTTCCAGCGCATTAACCCACTGCACCACACCAGGAGCTATAGGGAAACCATGGGAATATAAATGTTAAAATATTTCTTATTTTATTGTTGTTAAGTGCCATAGAGTCGATTCTGATCCATAGCTAACACTGTCCTCCTTTAAGTCAGATAGGTAGGAATTAGAAAAATCTGTTAGAAACTGGCTATTGTTACTGAATGAGATATATTCCATGACTATAAACTGAAAGTGGAATAGCTTTTTTTTTCTAGTAACACGACATTGGAGGAGCTAGATTTAAAAAAGTGTCTGACTTTCTAAATGAAGTCAGAGAAAACTTATAACTGAACAAATATTAATTATTAAATTAGATGTTCTTTCTTGAAGACATATAAAAAGGTACTTTCCAGACCTTTAGAATGAAACTGAGTAGCAAATGCAACAGGTAAATAGCATAATAATTTTTTTACAGAAAACTTTTAGAAAATATATCAATCTTGTTTAGGACTCTGGCTGTTATTTAAGTATACAAATCGGGCTGCTAACCTCAGGGTCAGCAGTTCGAAACTACCAGCTGTTCCGCGGTAGAAAGATGAGGCTTTTTGCTCCTATAAAATTTTATAGCCTTGGAAACCCTGTACAGGGTCGCTATGAGTCAGAACCAACTCCATGGCACAGAACCATCTCCACCATATAGTATGCTAGCTTTAAATGGCATAAAATATATTTCTATGGGCATTATCAAATTTAAAAAGCATAGTATGTAACTATGAGTAACTATAGCAGTTAGAAAGTACTTGGAAATATCAGCACACATGTAAAATGAGACGTTTGCTATGTACTTGAACAATCAGATTTAACAGTAGGCACTAACAAGTGCAGATCTGTTTTTGATGCAATTCTGGTTGTATCTGTATTTTCAGGATAATTCTTGACATTGAATTCCCCCAAATGATAATATATAGTGTTGAAAAATGTTAGCCACCAAAAATCTATTGAAACATTCTTCTTCTCAGGGATTTTATTGTAAGATGAAAGCGAGTGATTTGTTTTCTGAAACACAGTCATCTAGTACTCAGATTTACTTCTAGGATTACCTTGCCTGAAGCTCAATTTGAAACACCTTTGTAAGAAACAAATAGAGTAATATGGTTTTCTGTGAAAGAAGAATTCAAGAATAGTGTGTTAGAAAAAGTATCCCCTTAAACAGTACCAAAATGATATTTTTCAAAATATATAGGCTCAGGGATACATCAAATGCTTTGTGTTAATATAACAATGACCACTGTATTTCTTTAAATATGGGTAAAATTTCATTTTTGATTAAGAGATTAGTGGCATTTGCTTTCCATTCTCAGAAATATATTATCTATTGTAAGTTATCAATGAGATGCAGGACATAATGAATGGTACCTTGTTTGTTACCCTTATAAGTATATGCTCAAATTTTCTCTCAAATACTGGTCACATAGATTTGTGGATGTCTGACTCCACCGTGTGGTATACTCTTAGCTTTGCTTCTACATTCAAATCTGTTAAAAGAGACTTCAGTTTCTGCCTTTTAGTATTGTTTGCGATCCTCAGGTTTAAAACAACTAAAATATAAAGGCGTGTGATTTTTCTGTTTATCTAAGTGGGTCAAACCCTCCAGCTGCGCCTCAGGAGAAAGATGAGACTGTCTGCTGCAGTAAAGTTTCACAGTCTAAGAAACCCAGAGGAGTAGTTCTACTGTTCAGTAGAACACAGGCAGAATCAACTCCATGGCAGTGGGTTTGGTTTGGGGTTTGTTTTATAATCTTCCTATACAAAGGGACATCAAAATACTATTTGAAAAATTCCATCATTCTTTCATTTAATTTTTGCAAACACTTTTTAAAGCTCCTTTGCATGGATGTAGATTATGAAATTTCCTTGAATTTGCACCTGTGTAATAACTAAAAATTATTGATGGGATTCCCACTACCTCAAGCATGTTAATCAGTTAATCTGAGTTGGAGTTGAAAATGTATGTATTTTTAAAGTTAGTGCCATCAGTGTATAGGCATAAAGCTCAGCCTTTTAGATCTTTAAATTACATTACATAGAAGTATCAGCACATACCTAGATCTATAAGTATTTAATGTAGAAAAACTAGCACAAAACCAAACCAAAAACTAAATTGCAGTAGCAGAACATCAATTTCCCAGTGCCACCCCATTTAAGGAGATTGTTCTTAAAGTACACAGTTAAGATGGATTCTGGTCAAAAGTCTTCTGGATATAGTAAAATATAGATATTGAAACTGAAACTTAAAAACGAGTTTAAAATGTTGTTCTTCTTGTTGTTTTGGTGAGGTACCATCAAGTCAGTTCTGACTTGCAGCTACTCTATGCACCGCAGAGTGAAACACTGCTGGCTCTTGTACCATCCTCCCTCTTATTGTAGTATTTGAGCTCATCATTTCAGCTATAGTTCCATTCCATCTCATTGAGGATCTTCCTTTCTTTCACAGACCCTCCTGCAATAAGAAAAAAAGTTTGTTTTTTTTTGCTTTGCCAAAAATGGTGTTCTCCAAAGACTGGTCCTTCCTGAGAACATGTACAAAGAATGTCAAAATATATTTTTTTAAGTGCTATTGAGTTGGATCCAACTCATATCAACCCTATATAGGGTTTCAGAGGAGCTGCTGGTTGATTTCAATCTCTGACTTTGTGGTTAGCAGTCTAGTGGTCACCCTACAGTGCCATGTAAGAACTCCATGTCAAAATAGTATCATTTTAAATGTGCATGTTAATACACAGGTTCATTTGACATAAAATTTTTTTTGAGAAGTAGGTTGTATTTTATTAGTATTATTCAATGGCTAAACAGAGAAGTAGGTTATGGTATAGAAGTCTTATTTTCATAAGAGAGTTAAGAAGCTGCTAAGATATTTCCAGGTACTAGCTTCAGTGATGCTCCTTATAGTTATTCTGGGACTCCAGCTACCACAAATGCAGCAAATCCCCATTTGAATCCTTTTAATATTGCACCAACAAAGGAAACATTGTTTGCAAATTCACCCATGTATCTCCAGGCTTCATTGCTGCCCTGTGGATCCCTTAGTCTACCTGCAGCCAGACTCTCCTGATTGGTTTCTGATGGTGTTCCTTCTGTCTTCCCTTGTTTATAATCTGAAAGTTCCATTTTATGATGGCCCTGTTAATGTCCATGTCATTGTCCAGGTGCCATGTCGGATGTCCCTCAGGACATTCAAACGTTAAACCTCCAGCTCATTTGACATAATTTTAAAGTCAATTCACCATTTTTTTTTTTTTTATTTTAACAAAAACCACAATGGTAAGATTGTTCACACCTTAACTTTCTAAGAGCCTAGGAAAGTACAGAGAGTTTTACTTTCAGCACCAAGTTATTGTAGCCAAAATTCTAGTGCCCATTCTAAATCCAAGACTGGTCATGTTTTAATTTCTAGAGTAGAGTCAAACACCTGAATGATTGGAAACTCCCCACTTTATAACTATGTGCATCCCAGGTTGATTTCTAGTCTAGAAAGTTAATTACTGGTGAGTTGTATCCGTGAGGCACTACAGGATCAGCACTGGACTTTTAACCATAAGGTTGGTGATTCAAACCCGTCAGCCATTCCTGGGAAACATTGCACAGGTTCCACACTAGTCAGAACCATCGCAGAGGAATTAAACAACCACAAGAACAAAAAGTCTCTCTAATCTTCCCGTTTTTGATTGTTTGTTTTGTTTTGTCATTATACTGCCCACCACTCTTATAAAGATGCTCTTCTGTGGGTATGTTAGGATATCAGTGGATGGGATTCACACTACTGATGGCATTCCCTCCTATTCTGACAGCCTTTCATTCTTATGGGAAATGGATGGAAGTTGAAGATATAGCTGAGAATTACTTCACAGGTTAAGTTAATACAAACAGAATTTTTTATATGGATGCTTTAGATGGAACTTGGGTTTATTCCTTTATTTTTACTTTTTTTTCTAATTCATAATATTCCAATTAGCTTGAATATATTTTGCAATCATTTTAGAACTCAGCTATAACTATATCTAAATAACCATGAAAATACCTGTTACCCTTAAAATTAAGGAAATGCTCTTTCCTTCCTCTTCAGTATTTTCATATTTGAATGTCTAATCAGAAAGAACAATTCAATGTTTGCACTGATTGGAATACCCCAGGTATTATATGTTGAAAATAAACATTTTACAGAGGAGAGAAAAATCCTGTTGGTTAGATTACCACAAGAAGCAGTGAAGTTGCATAGCATTGAGTACAATAGCTATGCTATTCCATTACCTTGTCTGCAGATTTCTGATCAAGTCTTTTGCAAAGTCCTGCCCCACATAGTTTTGATTTATGGGTATAAAGAGAAAAAGTAAACGAAACAAATTTAGGAACTTAAGAGATGATGATCAAAGGTTGTTTTTGTTTAGTGCCATGGAGGCAGTTCTGACTTGTAGTGTCCCTGTAAAGGGTTCCCAAGGAACACCTGATGAATTTGAACTGCCAACCTTGTGCATTATCTACTGTACCACATCTGAGAGGGCTTCATACTACAACCAAAATCATTGCTCCAGTAGACCTGTGTTCTGTCAGGTTTTCAGAGCTATGACCTTTCAGAAACAGATCATGAAACCTTTCTTAAAAAGCATCTTCAATGGGTTTGAACTGCCAGACTTTAGGTTAATAGCTTAATGTTTAACTATGTCACCTTGGGTTTCTCAAAATTGAAAAGCACTCCTATGGTTCACTCATCAAGCTGGTTGTTATGCATGTTTCAGAACTTACCACAGAACAAATGTCTTCATCCCTGCTGTTCTTTTCCTCCCATTGGAAATGTGGCTAAAATTTAGTATCAGAATCAGCCCCTCCCCCCGAAAAAAAAACAAACTGCTTTGTAAAAAACAAATGTACTTTAGTTATTCTATAGGATAGAGTCAGAGCGACTGGAAGATTAAAACTGCCAAACATTCTGTTATCAGCCCAATGCTTAACTCACTGAGCTACCAGGGCTCCCCAAAATTTAGTACCAATAAATAGCAACAAGGAATCTTTTTCACTAAAGAAAGTTGCTCATTTAAGCTGGCCGCATTAGCTACAAATCAAAAGAATGGAAGTCTTCCTGTATTTATCTAGAAGGCAAATCTCATAACTCAATTTACATATATTTGCCCATGTTTCAATGTCAGCCTTACAAACTCTGAAAATCAATGTTATTAGTGTTTAAAATATAAGGACCTTAACATGGATTTAGTTCTATTAAACTCTTTATTTCATTATAGAATAAAAACAAAAAACATTTTTATAATGTGAATAGGTACATGTGATTGCCTGATGACTAATAATAGTCTAACTTTAGAACCTTCTTCATTAATTTATTAATCAGATGACATCCACATGCATAGGGAAATATGTACAGGATTGCTGAAGCTATTCCAGATATTTGGATTCCAATAGTAGATCCAGGAAAGTCATAGCTGAATTAATACTTGTCTTTTTTCTTTGCAATGTACATACCATGAAAAAATCAAATGCAGTTAGTTTGAAATCATTTCGAACTTTGATATGCTGTGCTTTAGACCTCAGCTACTAACTGAATAGTCCAACATTTGAATCCACCAGTTGCTCCATGAGAAAATGATGTGTCAGTTGACTTCCTTAAAGATTTACAATCTTGAAATCTCTATAGGACTTTGTACTTTCATGTTGCTGCAATTAGGAATTGACTGGCTAATAGTGTGCTTGTGGATTTTACATTCTACTATTTATAGAGGGGTCCTGGTGTGGTGCTGTAGGATAAGCACTTTACTGCTAAGCCAGGTCAGCAGTTCAAACCCACCAGCCACTCCTCAGAAGCCCTATAAAGAGTTGAGTGCAGGCACATAACAACAATAACAACTATATAATGGATTACTGCAAATTTCAGGATGATGATAATTGTTTTTTGATATATGTAATATTATGGAAAATAACAAAAGACATGTGTTTTAGAAGATGGAAAAGATTTTTCATTGAACACTGAAAAACTTCACAGTATCATGTCCTTAGGGTTATGTTGGTTCAATGGAAAAGTTCAGCCTTCTATGCAGAAGAGCCAGGTTTAATTTACAAACAATTTATTTTGAACAGAAGTTCTAGGCATCTGTTGGTAGAACTTGCATATTTCTCTGATGCTGAACAGATTGCCTTGGGGCTTTCAGGCTAAGAGACTAGGAATAAAGGCCTTTTTATCTACTTCTCAGCCAATGAAAAACCAATGGATCATAATTGTCCTATCTGCAACATATCATGGGTATGACACAGAACTGGGTAGCGTTTTGTTCTGTTGTGCATTGTGTCTGACTCCAAGGTAGGTAGAAACAAAATCATGTCCTTGCAGAATGGATAATGATTTCAAATGGACATACTTTATATTAGAAACCCAGAAATACACATCTAAAGTTTGCAATTAATCTGCAATCTAGCTACAAATTCTAAATATAAAAGTAAAACAAGCCTCATCATATGTATGGTCACAGTGTAGTCTTGCAGTACTATGAATATATTGAGGCAATTTAGATTGAACCTATTTTTACTTGTTTTTTCTTCAGCAAATGGACTTTTATTCCAAAAAAATACCTTCCAAAGAGATCATTAATTTAAAGTGCACACACATAACACTTGCTTGAGCTCATCCTGTTTTATTTTCTCTTCAGCATATCTTATTCTCTAAACGTTTCTTCTTTGTTCATTTTCTTTTTTGCTGTTTACCCTGTTCATTCCTATCCCTACCCAACAATGGAAACTGTGCTTAATAATGGAAATAAAAAATAGAAAGAGACAAAGCTAAAGAGGCCTTGGCCATCACACTACCCATAGGATAGTAGAGAAGAATGATGAAAGGTAAAGAATGCTGACAAAACTAGTTTATCATAATCATCAAGAACCATATGATGGAACTTAATAGTAAAATAGTCGTCACGTCATTGCTGAGACCTGGAGCTTTGGGAACACCTGCAAGTGTTTTAAGTGATATGTATGGGAATTTCACACATGAAAAGGACTGATTAATAGGAAATACATATCGAGGCTTCTCCACATTACATATTTTCCAAGAACAATGGCTAATATTGTCAAAACATCCCATTATCTTATTTGATCATTACAGCAACCTAATGAGGTATATAATTCACATATTTACACATAAAGAGAACATTTGAACTGAGTTGATTAGTGATTTCTTGAAATTGGAGGTGTGAATGTGGAACAATTGCAAATGGACTTAAGGCATCTTTTCAGAATGGTTTAAAATCAGGAAAGGTGTGTGCCAAGGTTGAATTCTTTTATCATACTTATCCAATCTATAGGCTGGGCAAATAATCCTGAGAAAGTGGATTATATGAAGTGGCAATCAGGAATGGAGGAAGAGTTGTTAACAACTTGTGATATACAAGTGATACAACCTTATTTGCTGAAATCTAAGAGTACTTAAAATACTTATTGATGAAGATCAAAGACCACAGTCTTCACTATGGATTGCACCTCAATGTAATGAAAACAAAAATCCTCACAACTGGATGAATGGAGAAAAGACTGACACTGTCAAACACTTCATTATGGTTGCATCCACAATCAAAATGATGCATTTATTGCATTAGTCAAAACTGCTGCAAGAGACCTCTTTAAATTGTTCAAGAGCAAATATATCAGTTTGAAGCCAAAGTGCACCTGAACCAAGCTATGGTATGTGGAAGCTGGGTGATGAATAAGGAAGACTGTAGAAGAATTGGTGCATTTGAATTATGATGTTGTAGGAGAATATTACAGTACCATGGACTGCCAGAAAAACAAGCAAATTTATCTTGGAAGAAGTGCAGCCAGAGTGCTCCTTCTTGTCTCTCATTTTTTGTACATATTGTCATGAGTCATCAATACCTGAAGAAAAACATCATGCTTAGTAAAGTGGAATGTCAAAGTAAAAGAGGAAAATCCCTAACAATTTGGATTGACAATGGTATCAAAGAAAACAACACTTGTGAGGATGGGGCAGAAGCAGACAATGTTTTGTTCTGTTGTGCATAATGTCACTACGTTCAATAGCACCTAACAACAATACCTGTTCTAAAACTGGACTGTGATGAAAGTTGTCTACATCATAACTAATATTGAAGAAAATGTGCATCGCAAACAGGTGAATAGCATAGTTGGTTACACATTGGGCTGTTAACCAAATGGTCAACAGTTCGAATCCTCCATCTGCTACATGTGATAACAATAAGACTTTCTGCTCCTCACACACACTATACAGGGTCACGAGTCTGAACTGACTCGATGGCAGGCAGTGAAATACACCTCAATAAAACTGTTAAGAGTATCAAACTGTTTCCCAGATAAGAGACCTGGTGTGTTGCTGTAGCATCAACACTGGACAACTAACCACAAAGTCAGCAGTTAAACCCACTAGCTGCTCCTCAGAAAGCCTATGCAGGGTTGCTAAGAGTCAGAAGTGACTCAGTGATAGTTAACAACAACAAGAACATCAACAATATTTCAAAGAGTATATTTAAAAAATATATATCAAAATGCCATCAAGTTTTCACTCTATTGTTATTAAGTATTAAATAACCTGGAATTAACTGGTGAATATGTATTTATTTATAACATGCTGGTGCCCCCCAAAAATCTTAAACAGTAAAATAGTTCAATTTTTAATTGTTTTCATTTTAATACATTTAACTGATACCGCTTCTCAACATTTTTATTGGATTTCAGAGTTGTACTCAGATCTGTTTTTCCTACTTTAATAAACAGCCGTCTGTTGTTATTGTTCCAGAGTGTCCTTGAGTCTGTTGTGACTCACTACAACCTCATGTGACACTTCTGTCACTTGTCTGCTACTACTCCTGTGTCACAGCTTTGTGTCCTTGGGTCACGGAGGTTCAGTGTTCAAGGACCTCCAGATCCAAAGGACATATTTCACTCTTGGCTCTTTCTTCTTGATGATAGTAAAATTCCCTGACTCCTGCTTCGAGATGGTTCATTTTATACTCAGCAGAATGACAAAAGTGACCACTCCTAATTAGCCCTGATAACCAGAGACAACCATCTCATGAAATCATCAGCATCTTCTCCCATCTTTTCTTACCCAACCCCATCAAAAAAAAAAAAAAAATCTTTTGGTGAGATTTTACAAATATGTTTTAAAAGCATGCATTATCTAAGATCCTTTAATGCATTTTCTTGAATTTTTATAAGTCTAGCTTTCATATATGGAGACCTGATATGGTACTGTGGGTTAATGTACTGGACTTCAATGTCGGTTGGAACCACAGTGTCAGTGGTTCAAGCTCACCACTCGCTCTTTGGAAATCCTATACAGAGTTGTTTTGGGTCAGAACCGACTCAATGGCACTTAACAACAGCACGTTCTTATATATGGTCATTTCTTCTCCTTGATATCACAGTGAAAAGTTACCAACTGATTACAACTGAAGGAGTTACATTGTTTTCATTTGTACTATCTTCAAGACAGCTCTCAATATATTCATTTCAGAAATATTTTCACTATAATCATTTTCTTTCTTTTATACTACCAAATCTCCCATAGTTCCTTGATAAAATGTTTCCTTTATTCCATTAAATATTTTTGACAGCTACAGCTTAATTTTGCTTGCCAATTTCTTTCATTAATTTGATACATGAGAATAGTGTGATGAGGTAAATCATGATAACAGGCTCCACTCTCTGCTCATTTAATTGTAAAGTGCTATATTGGAAATGTCATTAATATTTGATAAATTTTTAGTTTCATAATTTGCCCTTGACCATCTTTCATGGAAAAATGGTTATTTACTTTTCAATTGGTATTTTCTATATTGAATATATCTACTATTTATGAATATAATTAACATATCATTGATCTGTCTACTTTTTAATGGCATAATGATGTAATTTGCTTTATATTATTTTACTGTTTTAAAAATGAAAAAAGCTAAAGATTCTGAAAGATAATGGATTGTGAGCCTCTATTAGAGCCTAAATGAATATTCCAAACCAGTAGCTCTGATTTACTACTTCCTTTCCCTTTGATTCTTTTAGTCTTATCTGATTTGTATTAGTATGGTTGCCAATTTGATGAGATCAAGTTATTGTATTTGTTTCTCAATGCCTTGTCATCCATATCCTGGTCAATTCCTATCCTGGGTAAAAACAAAACTCAAATTGTACACCCTCAGCGTTTTGTACATTTTACAAATCTGGTAACCAATTATGTGTATTGTTTCACTAGGATTAAACTTCCTATTCGCAACATTTTCTTCTATAATATTTAATGTCATTGTTTGGTAGGATTAAGAAAAATGATGTAATCTATTTTATTAGAGGAAAGTTTTAAGTAAGAGATCGGCCATTCTGCCTTGATGTTTCCATATTGTTATTGTTAGCTATACTTCAGTTAATTCAGACTCATGGAAGCTTTAATTTAAAAACAAATTACTGATGTATTTCACAGTAAGCCTGCCCTGTTATGATAAGGGGTAGAGTTAATGTGCTGGACTGCAAAGTCTGTTTGAACTGCAAAATCAGCAGTTCAAGCTAACCAGCCACTCCTTAGAAACTCCATACAGGGTCGCTAAGGGTAGGAACCGACTTGCCAACACTTAACATAAGCAACAGCAACAAAGTACAAGCCAACATTTATTTGTTGTTTGAAAGTAAAAATGGATGGTAATTCAATATTTGTTTCACTGTTTTAATAATGATTGTGTTGTTATTAAATAAGGCCATTAAGCATATTGGATAGTTTTTTTGCAAATCTATATCACAGTAGAGTATGATATGCTCTGCCAAAAGCCAAAAGACTGTTTGATCTAAGAACTGCATTCTTTTTAAACATGTTATTTTCTTTCTTAGTTGCCAACAGTTTGATAACAATTTATGGCGCCCCTGTGTGTGCAGAGTAGAACTGTGCTCCAAAGGGTTTTCAAGGTGGATCATCAGGCCTGTCCTTAATGGCGATCATATTTGAATCAGATTATAAATATGTTCCATAGATTTTTCAATGGCTAATTTTACAGAAATAGATCACAAGGTTTTTGCTGTCAGGTTATACTAATTGGACTAGAATCTTGAAACTTTGGGATAGCAGCTGAATTTCAAAGCCATTTATACCAACCAGAGACTAGTTTTTCCTCTATATATACATGCGTACACACACACACACACACACACACACACACACATGTTGTTAAATGATATTGAATAGGTTCTGACTCATAGTGACCTAGTATAGGGTTTTAAAGGAGCAGATGGTGAGTTTGAACCACCGACCTTGTGGTTAGCTGTCCAGTGATTTTCCTACAGTGCCACACCAGGACTCCCTTATTAAAATGTTGTTGTTGTTGTTGTAATTCTGTACCTTTGAGTTGATTTTGACCCATAATGACCAGTATAGGGTTTCGAAGGAGTGGCTGGTGAGCTTGAACTACTGACTTTGCAGTCCAAATCGACCTTGCAGTCCAGTGCATTAATCCACAGCACCACACCAGGACTGCAATACTGTTAAGTGTCATTGAGTCTGTTCCGACCCATAGTGACCTTGTACGGGGTTTCCTAAAAGCAGCTGGTGAGCTTGAACTGCCAACCTTGTAGTTTAAATGACTTTGCAGTCCAGTGCATTTACTCACTGTGCCACACCAAATGGGGCAGACTTATTGGGAAATAGTGAATAGCCCTGATATGGTATTGCTGGATTAGCACTAGACTTCAAACTACAAAGTTGACAACTCAAATCCATTAGCCACTCTCAGAAGCCTAATACAGGGTCTCTATGAGTCAGCAAGGACTTGTCAGCACTTACCTACAGCATCAACAACATATAGACATATATACATACATACACACGAGAGGACTTAAAGAGGTGCATGGAAAATGGAATTAAAAGATAAAAATAGAAAGTATCAACTTTGTTTCACAATAACAGCTCTATTAAGTTCAAAACACTTTTGTAAGCAATGATACCATTCATTTAGTTCATCCTTAAAGAACTGAGCGTCCTTGGAATTTAACTCTGTCATTGTGGTCTTTTATACATTAGTTATTGAAGAAATCAAACAAATGATTGCATCAGGCAAATCTGCAGCAAAAGACCTCTTTAAAGGGTTAAAGATCAAAGATACCAGTCTGAGGGCTAAAGTGCACCTGACTCAAGCCATGATGTTTTCAACCCAAGCCACATATACCTATGAAAGTGGGACAACAAATAAGGAAGTCTATAGAATTGATGCATTTGCATTATGGTGTTGGAGAGGAATATTATAAGTATCTAGAACTATAAGAAGAACAATCAAATCTCTGTTTTAAGAAGAACAGCCAGAAACTTCCTTAGAAACTAAGATGATGAGGTGTTCTCTTTCATACTTCTGATATTTTATCAGGAGGGACCAGTCCCCGGAGAAGGATATCATGCACAGTAAAGTGGAGGGTCAGG
Source organism: Chrysochloris asiatica (assembly GCF_000296735.1). Taxonomy (NCBI): domain Eukaryota; kingdom Metazoa; phylum Chordata; class Mammalia; order Afrosoricida; family Chrysochloridae; genus Chrysochloris; species Chrysochloris asiatica. The sequence goes on along the minus strand of NW_006408657.1, from coordinate 2,461,462 downwards.
GAAAAAAGAGGAAGACTCCCAATGAGATGCATTCGCATGTACAATGACAGCACCAATGTGCTCACATGTAACAATTGTGAGGATGACTTAGAACCAGACAGTGTTTTGTTATGCTGTACATAGGATCACTATGACTCACCTAATAGCAATGGCTCAATAAAAAGGTTATTGTTCAGTGCTGTCGAGTAGGTTTGGACTCATAGCGACCCTGAATAGGGTTTCCGAGAAGTGACTGGTGAGTTTGAACTGTCAAATTTGTGGTTCAAACCAACCTTTTGGTCCAGTGCTTATCTTACAGTGCCAATAGGTGTGTGTCCTCTAAAGATTTTTGTAAAGATTGTTGTTGTTGTTAGGTTCCAGCGAGTCATTTCTGACTCATGTTATTGTAGTTAAGTACCATCGAGTTGGTTCCGAGCCACAGCGACCCTGAACAGGGTTTCCTAGGCTGTAAATCTTTACAGGAGCAGAAAGCCTCATCTTTCTCCTGTGGAGCAGCTGGTAGTTTCGAACTGCTGACCTTGTGGTTGGCAGCCTGATTTGTAACCACTACGCTACTAGAGCTCCTTTTCTGACTCATAGTGACCCTGTATATGTTTTCCAAGAAGTGGCTGAGTAGGTTTGAACCATTGACCTTGTGATTAACAGAGGTCAGAAACAAAATAAGAACTTTCAAGTATATGCTTAATGTTTTCCCCTTGAAACTTGAAAAATTGCCCTTGTTTGATAAGAGTGGGATCCACGTTTTGGTGGAGAAGGACTTACTGCTCTAGCTTTGGCTAACTTCTAAAAACACTCTCATAATGTTGTTGTTATGTGCCGTGGCGATGGTTCCGACTCATAGCAACCCTGTACAGGGTTTCCAAGACTGTAAATCTTTATGGGAGCAGAATGCCTCATCTTTCTCCCACGGAACAGCTGATAGTTTCGAACTGCTGACCTTGCGGTCCACAGCCCTATTCATACCCACTATGCTACCAGAGCTCCTTACTCTCATAATAAGCAGATGTTATCATTCTTTGGCCCTTCAGAAAGTCAACAAAGAAAATGCCTTAGCATCCAAAAAACTGTTGCCAGGAGTTTTATTCTTGACTCCTCTACTTTTGCTTTGACTGTACCACTTCAACCATTGGTAGCCATTACTATGATTGTCTACAGAATTGTATTGGTAAAGAAAGCAATAGTGTATCTCCTATTACATCTTTTCCTGGAAATGTCTCAGGATCTTCATCTCATTTGTTTAAAATCCCATTTAAAGCTCTGTTCTTATATACAGCTAATCTAGGTATGTCATTTTCCCTGAATTTTTGAAAACCTCACGTGTATATACATTAAAAATTGCTTCAGAACATTTGTGAAAAGATGCCATTATTTTTCTTAAAGCTTTTATTGTGAACTGAGTGATAGTTTACATGGCAGAACATCGGTTTTGCACTCAACCAATTGTATTTTAATTCACTGCCTTGAATACAAATCCCTCCATGTGCCATCGGTAAACAAAATTTGTCTCTATTCCTGCTTTTTTGTTGTTGTTGTTTACTTATTTGATTTTTTATTTTTTGGTGTACACAAAAGAACACAGGAATATATAATCAGGAGGCCTGGTGTGGCACTGTGAGCTAATGTGTCAGACTGCAAAGTCTTGTGAAGTGCAATCTCACCAGCTGCTCCCTGGAAACCCCACACAGGGTCGCTATTAGTTGGAATTGACTCGACGGCAATTAACAACAACAACAAACAACCAAAGGGCGCATTATTCAAGTCAGGCTCCTAGCCACCAACACACAGCCTTTCTCGTTCCATGTGTTAAAATCCTCAGCTGATCCATCTTTCAAGTGCCTCACCTCTGCCTCCATCTCTGCTGTTGATGCTTCTCTGGTTAGGATCCCAAGTTCCTTCTACTCATGCTCTTCCTTCTTGGCGATCCTAGGGTTCTCTGTTTTTGGAATATAAGACTAAGTACTCTCCTCTTTTTGTCACACAGCTTCTACCATTACAGTGTCACAATAGTAATTAGTCAAGATAAAAATGACTCACTATTGATCCAAAGAATCCTATCCCCTTCTACTTTCACCATACTCAACTAGACAAGATGAAAACTACTCAGTGGAGATTCTGCCTTCTCCCCTTCGCTTCCTGTCCCTATCCACCCTGTGTACTGAGTGGATAGACTTGATCCTTGATGTGAAGACTCTTTCCCATTTGGTTGTTATTTTGAGCTAATTACATCCATAAGTAAAGGTCAAGTTTGTCAAATTGTAGCAATTTACAATTGCTTCCTGTATCAAACTTCTTTGTCTTCCTCTCATTGAGCTTTGGTCATCAAACCATCGATTAAATGGGTAATGTCTACAAGTTTGGGCATTCATGCATGCTTCCCCCAACTTCATATCTTTTGGATGCTTCACTCTCAGCCCCAGCTCCCAGTGGCTAGGTCAGTGTTCACGGGCTTAAGAGTTCCCAGTTAGAAGATTCCATTATCATTTCATTTCATTTTTTCTCAACAATTGTTTGAAGTCCCCCTCATATATGTCTGTGTATAAATGAACATCTGACATAATTAATGAAATGGAAATGCATTTCTAATAATTACTAAATTTATATAGTAGTATTCTCTAACTGAACTGACTCAAAAGCACTTAACAAAAACAAACAATTCTCTAACAATGCCAAAGAAAGATGTGACTTTCTGTTAAACATCGGTAGTAAGGCTACTATTGTCTGTTTAAGTTTAATTTATATTTAAAGTCAGCTTTATATTGAAAATACCGCATGTCATTCTTTAAGACATGAAGTTGTTTAACATCTAATCATATCCTACATTTTTAGGCGTATTTCTATAAAAATTGCGTTCTTCATGCATTTAAAAAAAAAAAATTCTTCCAAACTCTTCTTGCTTTCAGTACCTCATCACCACAGTCTTTTCTCCCAACCACAAAACACTTTTAATTTCAACACTCCCATACCTTTGTGTATCTGTTATGCTACCTTGTTGCTGCAAGTAACCACCATAGAATTGACTAACCTGAGCAAAAGTAAAAATGAAAGAGGATAGGTTATCATAAGCATACGAAGATGGATCATGGAATTCAAAGGTCACAGAAAAGTTTTCACTTAGGAAGAGATTGCATTTTGGTTATTTCTAACAACAATTGAACATTTTCTCTAATAAATCTCTGAGTTGAGAAGACTGCTAAAGTATTCTTCCTTGCTTCTTTTCATGTGATTGTGATTCGTTGGCTGGGGCAACAGTGATCTGAAAGCTTAACTCCTTTAGACAATCAGGACAGTTCACTGCCATGAGTAGCAGTCGATGCTAGCTGTCAATTGAAAACTCTCCTATGGTTTCCCATGTGATCAGGTTTTCTCAGATCATGATGGAAAAGTTTCTAAAGGGATCATCTTAAAAGTGTGTTCTAACATGGCAGAAGTAGATGCTTACAGGCCAGAAAATAATGTTTTCCTAGATTTCAGAGGATTCCTTTTGGCACTGTGGGATAAGTGCAAGATCCTGTTAACTACAAGGTCAGCAGTACAATCCCAACAGAAAGCAATATATATATTATACCAAATAATTTGTTTGATATCATTTATAGGCACTATGTTTTAAGTTAGTCACTTTCTTCTTCCCATACTCATTTAAGATAATCTGCCAATGACAGAATTTTAGCTTAGTCATTTTTTTTTTTTTTTTACCATTAGCTGAACCTTAGTGTAAATGACAGAAAGAAATGAACTTTTTTGTTTTGATATCTGCACAATGCAGGGCTTCAAGCAATTCCTCTGAATAGGTCAGACATTCATAAGTCAAATACAAATATAACTTGATAGAAAGAGTTGGGCTGCTAATATCAGGGTCAGCTTTTCGAAACAACCAGTGGTTCCATGGAGAAACATGAGGTTTTGTGCTCCTGCAAAGATTTGCAGCCTCAGAAACCCTACACAGGGTAGTCATGAGTTGTAACTGACTCCATGGTACATAACCACAACCACCATAGAAAATGCAGAATTATTTTATAATTGTTTAAAGTAAAACAGTTAATCTCTGTAGACAATAGTTAAGTCTCTGTTTTTGGCAAGCAATCATTTAGCTTTCCCATTCTAGAAATTTAAGTGAAATACGGCACAAAATGACTTAATAAAGTTCATTATTAAGGAACATGATCTACTTGCAACTTTCTCATTATGCATGGCTGTGTTCTCTGCCATATGTAGCTTATTTCTGAAGATTAATATGCTCCCTTTGGTTAGATTAGAGTGTAAATTCAAAAAGAAAGGAAAGAGTAACAAGGTAGAATGTTTTTCCCTAATGCTGGATATAATTACATATTTCCCACTGAAAATAATTTCTGAAATAGTTGTTTATTGTCACTGATACAAACTGAGCATTTCTTTTTCATAATTTATTTTTCATTAGAAAGGAATCATTCATGTGATTTTTGAATATTTTGGATAATGGTAAATTATGACATTTTAATGAAGGCTTCATTGTAGCAGTGGTTTAAGAGTGCTTCTGATTCCAATCATTTTGGAAAATAAATATATTGTACTTTACAATAATTCTCAAAGCATACTAATAATGATGTCCTTCCAACAGAAAATCCAATCAGATTTGACAAGCCATGAGATCAGTTTAGAAGAAATGAAGAAACTGAACCAAGGAAAGGAAGCTGCCCAATGGGTCCTATCCCAAATTGATGTTGCACAGGTATAGCTTATTGAATTAATTCTGAAACTGGTTTTACTTAAACAATAAAATATACTATAGTCTGTAGTAATTTATCCGTTAGTAAAATTGGGGTTGAGGGTATTATATGAAAATTATAATGTTATGTAACGCACATAGACTTTTTCATGCTTTCTATATCTTAAGGATTAAATAGGATAATAA
>NW_006408657.1:2454333-2456474 GCF_000296735.1 Chrysochloris asiatica | reverse complement strand
TGCTTTTTAAATATATGTGCATGTGTATATTCAGGAATAAAGGAAAATCTAAAAGCAAAAATATGACTTGTCATTGTTTGGAAAGCTCAATTAAATAAGCACCTTCTTTTACATTGTTTTTACAGAAAAAATTGCAAGATGTTTCTATGAAGTTTCGATTATTCCAGAAGCCTGCTAATTTTGAACAGCGTTTAAAGGAAAGTAAGATGATATTGGATGAAGTGAAGATGCACTTGCCTGCTTTAGAAACAAAGAGTGTGGAACAGGAAGTAGTACAGTCACAGTTGAATCACTGTGTGGTATGTATTTCTGGTGGCAAATGCTATATTACCCCTTGTTATTCCTCCTTAAAAAATGTCTGTTATTTTCCATTTTTTAAAATGATGGTGGTAATATATATGGTGTGGCACTGTGGGTTAATGCTCCAGACTGCAAAGTCATGTAAACTGCAAGGTCGATGGTTCAAGCTCACCAGGTGCTCCTTGGAAACCCTACACAGGGTCGCAATGAGTGAGAACTGACTCGACAGCACTTCACTACAAAAAGAACACACACACACACATATGTGTATAACACTGGACTATGAAACAGAATGTCAGCAGTTGAAGCTCATTAGCCGCTTTCCAGAAACCCTATCAGGGTCACTGTGAGTCAGAACCGAGTGGATGGCACTTTACAACATATATACATGACAATGATGGCTATGTGCCATAGAGTCAGTTCTGGATCATAACGACCCTGTATAAGTTTTCTGAGGCTGTAAATCTTTATGGGGCCAGAAAGCATCATCTTTCTGGAGTTCTGATGTGGTGCTGTAGGATAAAGCAAAGCACAGGACTGTTAACTCTATCAGACACTCCCAAAAATCCTATACAAGGTTTCTTTGAGTTGAAACAGACTTGAGGGCAATGCCGTTCAACTATTACCACTATCTGTTTCCAAAAGATTTTCAACAAATAAAACAGCTTAGTACTTCTTAAATACTAACTCCCTATTTCCCCTTTCTCCCAGCCCCCTTAACCAGTAATTACCATGTTTTCTATGCATTTATATATTGTAGATATTGTTTATAAAGTAGGATTGTGAAATATTCTTTAAATCTGTTCATCTTTCAAAATTAAAAAGAAACAAACAGGTAGTCGTGACAATTATGTGATTTTAAGAGTATGAACAAAATTTTGCATGGGTGTGTTAAGAGACAAATAAATTTACTGAATTAGTAGTCACTTAATTCCAATTCTTCAATTATCTTTTTTTGAGAGTAAAATTCTGCCAAGAATGGTTCAGAATATAAAAGAGTGTATTTGATTAATTCTTATGGTTATTTTAATTTATTTTTGATATGGAAATTGAGACAGGAAGTATATTATTTAGAATCAGAAATAAAACAACATATGCAATAATAATCATCCCAGAAATATATTGAATGGCTACTATGCTAAGTTACACACACACACACACACACACAAAAAAAAAAAAAGTGCCATTGGAGTCAGTTCCAACTCATGGCAACCCTGTATGGGGTTCCTGATGAGTGGATGGTGGCTTTTAACTGCCAACCTCTCAGTTAGCAGTCCAGAGCTTACCCTATAGAACCACGAATTATCTTAGAAAATGTAAGGCCAAACAGTTGGTTGAGGGCAAAAACTAGAATCTAATCTAGGCCTCTTATTCCAAATCCTTATATCTTCCCATTGAAAGTCTGCATGGAATATAGACAGAAAAGGCACCAGACTGCAAAGACAGGATAAAAAGCTTTAGAAAGATACAACTAGTTCTTCAGCTTAATCTTCATTGGACTGTCAAATATGGAGAAGTATCCTGTGTTGCTATCAGAGGAAATTCACCAAGTCAGATGACTCCTCTGACATTAAAGCTGAGTTATGAGGGTATCTACTAGAGTACTATGATAATTTACACTCTGTGTTTACTGTGGTGCATCAGAATAAAAATTTGTATCAAATTAAAACACTGAAAATTCTTAACCATTAAATGGAGAAAGCAGGTTATCTGTTTAGTAATTTACTTTTTATGCTTTTTATTCTGCACTTATTATGTGACATAAATGGAAAAGAGACACATTTAGAAAGATTATGTCACATCATTAAGAATGGGAAAATAATTTTCTTTTTGACAAATAT
>NW_006408657.1:2453070-2454233 GCF_000296735.1 Chrysochloris asiatica | reverse complement strand
TTTTGTTTAAACAGTTCTTCATAATCAATATTTTATTTTAGTGACTTAATGCTATTTCAGTACTTTAATGTAAATAAATTCATCCACACCACACACACCCCAAATCAATTTAGAATATAATGAATAGCCTATGCTGTTTAGGTGATAATAGGTGAGTAAGGTGGGAAGATATGTCCTCCTAAATTTTATAATGAGGATTTAAAACAGAAGTGACCCATATACACTATCATCACAATGGAATATTTGTAAAGAGAGAACTGTTTGTTGTCTTCTAGGAACATGTTCCTAATGGTACCTCATAAAGCCTGTCTGCCAGTAAGTATATAGGAGCTAGGAGCCACTCCACCAGCATCCAATTGGCCTGTGTCTTGCTTCAGGGCATGGGGAGCAGATCAAAGCACTTAATGAATTTTTTTCTGGGACTGGTTTAGATGCTAGGGCCAATGCAAATAATCCTTCCATAAGGATACTTGTTTCTTCAAATCTTTCACAGTTTTCAATAATTAAAATAGCCTTTGCCTTAAAAAATGACTTGTTCTATTAAAAATCATTTAGTCATTTAGTCATTTTAACCTGAATACAAATACAAGGAATATTTTCATGCTTTACAATATGAACAACCAATTAGATGAATGGAGTCCAGGTGTGGTGCTGTTGGTTAATACACTGGACTGCAGGTTTGCTTTGAACCACAACGTCAGTGGTTCAAGATCACCAGCCATTCCTCAGAAACCCAACCCAGGATTGGTATGAGTTGGTACTGACTCAACAGCACTTAACATGAACAACAACAATCATATGAATATTTCTAAATACCTAGATATTTCAATGACTCGTAAAACATAAAAATACAAAGTAAAGTCTTCTGAATAGATAGTACAGAACACAGTTACCAATAACAAAATATGAATATCATCAAACTATCTTCTAACATCAAAATGATCAAGTCAAAGGAAGATACTGAAATGAGCACAAGAGTTAAAGGCAACTGGGTTAAATACTACAAGGGTTAGTCAATAATTATCCTCACCCTGGTTGTATTAGAACACCCATCCACGTCTACGGCTGATGACATTGAACATGCACATGAAATTATTATGTCCAATAGATGAGCATCAGTGGATTATATGGCTAATCATTTGCAAATCACCATGGCTCTGCCT
>NW_006408657.1:2445684-2447053 GCF_000296735.1 Chrysochloris asiatica | reverse complement strand
CCACACCAGGCCTCCCTAGTAGATATATAGGTAGTTACATGGTTGAACTGAGGTGGGAAAGTGAACGGAGCTATACACATGATCGTATGCGGATTTGAAAGAGAATAGTTCAGCACATATCTATGTATATAGAAGAGCATATAGGGGCAAAGTTGTAGTAATATTATCCATACTCAAACACCTTTAGGGAACGAATCACTGAACCAAACTGTAGTCTTAGGGGACATCATTGTCAATTGGCACAGCATAGTCCAAAAGGAAACCTTCTACATCCTAATGAGTACTAAAAGCTGGGATATTAACAGCTTGTGAGCCGCCATCTATTTTGCCACTGGGAACAAAGCAAAGTGAAGAAAAGTAAAGATTCCTGGAAACCATTAGTCCAAAGGATTAAGAGACCATGCACATCTCAGCCTCCATGACCCTGAGACCAAAAGGTCTTGCTGTCACTACTAATGACTTTTGAATGAATCATAATAGGAACTCCTTGGTAGCTTGGGAGAAAAACATGGAACAAAACTCAAAAGCATAGGAAGACCAGGTTTACTGGTTTGATAAGAGTGGTGGAACATCAGAAATTATTATCCCTTGGTCACCTTTGAAACCTGGAACTGAACTCATCTCTGTGGCTAAGCTTTCAGCCAATTCAGACAGGCCTATGAGGTGAAAAATAACACCAGGACAATAGGAATTTCACAGAATACTGAACCATTCAAGAAAAAATGGGCAACTGTTGCCTAGAAACAAAGTTCAGAAGGCAATAAAGGATGGAAAAGAAGGAAGAATACAAAAGTGGAAACATAGGAAGGAAGTTTGATGAGTGCTGTTACATTGAGGATATTGAAATTAATGGAATGAAAGAAAATGGGCATGAATTGTTGAATTTTCAATTGATTTGCTCTACACACTTTTATCCAAATTATAATAAAAAGTAAAAAAAAACAAAAATTAAAACACAGTCTTCCAAGATTGGACTAAAAGGAGATAACTGATTATGTATAGTGTCTTAATAAGTCAAGTTATTGATCAGTCCTTACAAAATGTTTGTTTTAGACAATGATTTTATAAAAATAAGAGAAAACGTACCCAATATTTGTTTACTTTCAAAAATATCATTATTCTTTTTAATGTCATAAAGGAGTTGTTCAGACTTAACCAATGAGCATATTGAATCAATAATATATCATGTAAAGTATTTTTTAATCTGCATATATACACATATACATACATTTATACAAAAATATATCTTTCAGGAAAATAGCTACCAAAAAAATGTTGAAACTTGTTTGGCTTTGTAAAGCCAAAATTGTTTTATGAAATAAAAATAAGATATTTATTTTCTCTGCCCTATTAAGAGAATACATTTGCC
>NW_006408657.1:2430098-2445209 GCF_000296735.1 Chrysochloris asiatica | reverse complement strand
AGAACCAACTCGATGGCACTTAAGAAGAACAACCATCTATAATGGAAATCATGTGACTTTTAGAAGTGATCTTTATTAACTTGGATTAATAAGAACAGATATAAATCATCCACATCTGAATGTGTATATATAGTGACAATAATGTATTTAAAATTAACAAAAAATGAAAAACCTAGATACTGAACAGTTGCAAAATTCTACTCTATTCCAAAGGTAAACATGCATAACAATTAAAATAACCACTACCTTAATTCTCTATTAATAATATTAAGATCTAATTTAACCCCATTGCTCATTATTCTTGTTGTTTTATGTTTTTACTTAGAACTTGTATAAAAGTCTGAGTGAAGTGAAGTCTGAAGTGGAAATGGTGATAAAAACAGGACGTCAGATTGTACAGAAGAAGCAGACTGAAAACCCCAAAGAACTTGATGAAAGAGTAACAGCTTTGAAATTGCATTATAATGAATTGGGTGCAAAGGTAAGTGCCTGTTGACACCACAGATTCTTCCTGTTTCTTTTAAAATCTCGTAGGAAGGGGCAGTAATTACTTATAATTAAAGTATCAGAAATCCATATTCATTCTTTCTCTCTGTGTGTGTATATGTGTATGTATATATATATTTTTTTTAAAGTTCATGGAAAAGTTTCATTATATTTTATCCCATTTTTCCATGAAATTACATATATAATTTCCATCAACCCAGTTTCAATGCGTAGCCAACCTGTACAGGGTTTCTGAGGAGTGGGTGATGGGTTTGAACCTCTGACCTTTGGATTCAAACTGACCTTGAGGTCCAGCACAACAGTATCCTTCTGTGCCACACCAGGACTATATATATAATTCTGGTGTGGCACTGTGGATTAATGCACTGGACCACAAGGTCACTTTGAACAGCAAGGTTGGTTAGTCAAGCTTACCAGCCACTCTTTGGAAACTCTATATAGGGTCCTAACCAACTCAAAGGCATTTAACGATATCAATACATATATATGGATATGGCTATCAGAAACTAAGAAATAATAATTGTCTGTGATGAGATCTAATATAATGTAATCACTTTCCCCGTGATGTGACCCCTTCTCTGATGTAGTTATCCTATATGTTGTATAACTTGACTTCAATGTTGTTAATGAGGTCAGATGTGATTTATAGGATTAGGTTGTATCTAGAATCAATCAACTGAGCAAAGAGAAGGAGGGAGCTACTACCACCAAAATAGAAGACCCAGGAGTGAAGTGCATCCTTTCAAGTTGGGGTCCCTGCACTGTGAAGCTCATAGATCCAGGGAAAAATTGATGCCAAGACTTATGGAGATCGCCAAGAAATACTGGGCCTACAGATGCTGAAAGGCGATAAGGACCTTTCTCCATATCCTGCTCAAAGAAAATCTTCCCCTAGAGCTGCCATTCTGAAGGTGGACTTATAGCCTTTTAAGCTATTTCATAATACATTTCTGGTTGTGAAAGCCATGCACTTGTGGTATTTCTGTTATAGTATAAACCAGCTCTGGTAGCGTAGTGGTTACGAATCGGGCTGCGAACCTTGAGGTCAGTGGTTCGAAACTACCAGCTGCTTCGCGGGAGAAAGATGAGGCTTTCTACTCCCGTAAAGATTTACACCCTCGGAAACCCTAAACAGGGTCGCTATGGGTCGGAACCGACTCGATGGCACATAACAACAACAACAACCATTAGATAACTAAGACACACATCTTTGCTGATTTTAAACCATTTAGTGTCCTCTTCTTCTATTCGAAAGACTGCCTCCTGGTATATGTAGAGATTCCTCGTGAGCAAAATTAAGTGTTCTGTAAGCCTCATTCTTCTTAATGCTATCTATAATCTGTTATGATCCACCCAGTTGAATGTCTTTGAATAGTCAATAAAACACAAGTAAATGTTTCTAGTATTCTCTGCTTTTAGTCAAGATCCATCTGACATCAACAATAATATGTCTAGTTCTACTTTCTCTTCTGTATCTGGTTAGCATTTCTTGCAGCTCATTTTCCATGTACTGTTGCAATCATTTCGTGTTCCATGTCCTCTTCTGAAACCAGCTTGAACCTCTGGAAGTTCTCTGTCAGTGTATGGTTACAGCTGTTTCTGTATTAACTTTAGTAATAATTTACTTACATGGATATGTCAATTATATTGTACGAAGATTTCTGCATTCCGTTGGGTCTCCTGTCAGTTTTGAGGACTAAGGTGCACCTGACGCAAGCATTAATGGTCTCAATAACCTCATATGCATGTGAAAGTTCCATAGTGAATAAAGAATACCGTAGAAAATCAAATACATGTATCTTTTATTTGGTTGGCCAGATATGAGCAAATGTGAGCATAGGTGAGTGAGTACCTCCAGTGACTCATCACTTTGGTGAAAGTTTTCAATTTGTCTTCCATCAGTTCCAGGTGACTAGCTATTTCCCAATGACTTCAATGCACCTTGGACTTCTTCCTTCAGCATCATTGGCTCTTGATCATATGCTACCTCTTGAAATGATTGAACATCAACCATTTCTTTTTGGTACAGTGACTCTGTACCATCTTCTTTTGATGCTTTCTGCATCATTCAATAATTTGCCCAGAGGATCCTTCAATACCACAAGTTGAAGTTTGAATTTTTTCTTCATTTGCCTCAGCTTGAGAAATGCACATGTTCTTCCCTTTTGGTTTTCTAACTCCAGGTCTCTGCACATCTTGTTACAATATTGACTTTTTTCTCTTCAACTGACCTTTGAAATTTTTTATTAAGCTCTTGTACCTCCTCACTTCTTCCATTTGCTTTAGCATCTCTATGCTAGAGAGCAAATTTATGAATTCTAACATCTATTTTTATCTTTCACTTTTGTTTTGTCTTCTCAGTGACCATTTGCTTTCTTCCTGTATGATGTTCTTGATGTCATCCCATAGCTCTTTTCCACTGGAGCAATATCTTTTCCACTGGAGCAATAAATAATATCCACATAAATGGAAAAAAGACTGAAATTGTCTATGACTTCATTTTGCTCGAATCAACTATCAACACTCATGGAAGCAGTAGTCAAGAAATCAAATGCTGTATCGATTAAGGCAAATCTGCTGCAAAAGACCTCTTTAAGTGTCAAAGATCAAAGATTACAGTTTGAGGACTAAGGTAGATTTGACACAAGCCATTATATTCACAATAACTTCATATGCATGCTACAATTGGATAATGAATAAGAAAGACTGTAGAATAATTCACGCATTTAAGTTATGGTGTAGGAGGAGAATATTGAAAGTACCATGGACTGCCAAAAGAACAAATAGATCTGTGTTGGAAGACTTACAACCTGAGTGTGCCTTGTAAGCCAGGATGGCCAGAGTTCGTCTTTGGTACTTCTAACATAATGACTGGAGGGTCCAGTCACTGGAGAAGGATATTATGTTTGTTAAAGTGGAGGATCAGAGAAAAAGAGGAAGACCCCCAACGAGATGGGTTGGCACAGAGACAACATCAATGGGCTCAAACCTAACAAGTGTTTCGTTCTGTTGCTGAGTCAGTATCTACTCAATGACACCTAACAACAACAAGAGACAAATTCGAATGATTTTTGATGCTTGTTATGTAGCCACAAAGAGTTTGAGGTTTAATATTTCACACTGAAAATTGTCTGAAAATATGTATATTGAAAATGTATATCTTGAAGTTATTAGTTTCAGATAGATTATCAGTAAAAGAAAGGAAATTTTAAAATCTAATTATGTGAACATATAATTTTTCATTGGTAGCCACTATATTTTTTATGTTTTAAACCTGTAAATTATAATCGCCATATTTCAAAAGAAAAGTTGTGTTCATCCTATGACAAAAAGTTCACATACTATGTGTCAAAAAGATAAGAACGCATATATGGATACTCAACTAATTTCAAAGCATGTGGTCATCTTGAAATAAAATGTATTTCAGTTATCCATTTCTTCCATTCATTTGCATTGAGGTGGGGGAGCGGGGGGGAACAACAAAAACAAAACCCTAATAGCCTTATAGAAATTTTATCATGTATTAAAGATCACCTCATAGATAAAAGTCGTATCTTAAATTGATGTTTTATCCTAGTATTGAATTATTTTCACACATTTCAGTTTCATACTATTTAAAATCATTTGAAGAATATCTAATATTAATCTTAAAACACGTTTTTGTTGTTATTAAGTTCCATCAAGACAATTCCAACACATAGAGACCCTGTATAGGGTTTCCCAGGAGTGGCTGGTGAGCTTGAACTCCTGACTTTGCAGTTCAAATGACTTTGCAATCCAGCGCATTAACACACAGCACCATACCAGGACTCCAATCCTAATACTATACCTTCCTTTATACACCAGAGTTTATGATTTGACCTATGTGACTTATATACTAAATTAAAGTGCTGATAAGTATACATTTTAAAGAACATAAGTATTTTTAAAAGTTAAGTTTTATGAAAATACTTTCATTTAAATGTAAATTATTGCCTGGGGCTTTTCTTTCCTCATATGATTTGAAGAGCATCTTTGACTTTAAAGGAGTAAAGTTAACATAAAATGACATAGAATAAATCACTGACAATATAAAAGTGACATTGGAAGAGCATTAGTGTCCTAAATTCAGTATTATTGTAAATTAAATGACAATTATAAAGATTCAAAGATGTGTTTATCTCTGATAATTTACATTTTAAAATTGATGTTTACTTTATCCATTTGTCTTTTATCAGTGTCATTAAAGCAAAATAAAAGACATAATTAAAATACTTAACTTTAAGTTGTTGTTGTTGTTAAGTGCCATTGTGTGGGTTTCATAGCAACCCTGTATAGGGTTTCCTAGGAGCAGCTGGTAATCTTGAACTACTGACCTTGACCTTGTGGTTCAAACTGACTTAGTAGTCCAGCTCGTTAATCCACAGTGCCACCATAACTTTAATAGTATGAGAAAACACATAATATGCATAAAACAAAAATGTGTTTTCTGAGAAAAGATTCATTTATAAATATTCATGATAAAGGGAATCAATATAAATATTGTCTTTAAAAACTGCTTTTAGTCATGTATTCCATAAATGAAAAAAAAGGTCTGTTTTTTACCTTCCTAACTTATTCAAGAAGAATGTTTTTGATTAAAAAAAAGAAAGGGAGTAAAAGATATTTTATTCAAGACATGATGCTTTTTTATTCACAAAGAATACTATTTTAATCACCTTTGAAATCATGATTTTGTACTTGCCTGAACTCAATATGTTCACCTTTTCTTACCAACACACATTTGTTAGTTTGTTTTAATAGCAACTATTTAGGTGTGGTGCTGTGGTTTAATGCACCAGACTGCAAAGCCATTTGAACTGCAAGGTTGGCAGTTCAAGCTCACTGGCTGCTCCTCGGAAACCCTATACAGGGTCACTATAGGTTGGAACCGACTCGATGGCACTTCACAACAACAACAATTTAGCTTAATTGTTCAATAAATAAAATAGAATCATTTTTATGTATGTATTTAAATCTATAGAGACATAATATTACACCTTTTGTTGTTGTGAATTGCCTTCGCTGACCCATAGCGACCCTGTATAGGGTGCAAGGAACAGCTGGTGAGCTTGAAACGCTGAACTTGCAGTTCAAACGACTTTGCATTAACTCACAATGCCACACCAGGACTCCAATATTACACTTAGCACCCTATGATCCTTGTTTGGCTATAATTTTAATATAAAAGGCCATAAATAAATGTACTCATATCAGCCTTAAAATAATCTTACATTTTCAATTGTTCATGAAATAATGCTCTGGGACAGTCTACTGCAAGTGGCACTCTTTCAAATGCCTTCCTTTCCCACAGATATTCACACAGACAAAAATGTGTAAAAATGTTTCCTTAAGATGGCAGTGTCTCCTGTGTTTTTTTTTTGTTTGTTTGTTTAAATCTACTTAACTGGATATAAACAAAGTAAAATAAATACAAATCAAGAATGCATTAACTCTGGGGAGATAGAATGTCTTTGAGATATTGAGTCTAGGATCATTTTTCTAGCAATATTGCATAGAAAAATATAACTATACATAGAAATGTGCAATACAGTAAGGTTTTTTGTTTTTCTTTTTTCCTTCCCACTAAGAAACAAAAATCATTGCAGTCTTAGGGGTAGCTGCTATTATTTCCCTGAGGGGAAAACATAATAGAGGGGAAATCTGTAAAGAGAAAAAAACTTACAACATTGACATCTAACTATTTTCTAATTGTACACATATTCTGTCAAAAGAGCTAGTGAGTTTTTTTTTCATGTTTGAAAATGGCACCAAAGTTACAAGGCATTTATTTTGATTTTAGCAATTTAAATCTTATAAACACATTAAATATTACATATTAACCATTCGATATTATTACATCTTTATGGCTAGATTACTATGTTGGTTGTAGAACTATATAGATTCCTGCTACTTACTATGCTTCAAATATGTTGCAAAAATATACACTTGCAGTTGTTGTTTTGTTGTTGTAGTTGTTGTTTTAATCCATTCCCTGAGTTGATATTAACCTGAATTCTACTCTTCATGTCTCATAATATTTAAAGTTGTATATTTGATGTGTTGATTTTTTTCCCTATAGCATACATGTAAACAAAGCTTTTCTAGCATATATTTAAGCACTCCTGGTGTGTCGGTGTGGGTTAATGCACCAAACTGCAAAGCTGTTTGAACCGCAAGGTCAGTAGTTCAAGCTCTACAGCAGCTCTTTGGAAACCCTATACAGGGTTGCTTTGGGTCGGAACTGTCTCGATGGCACTTCCAACAACAACAAATGTGAACTAAAGAGAAGGAAGGAAGAGACTGAGCTGCCATAATGTGTTCGGCTATCTCAAATTAACTGACCAGCTTTATACTGACAACAGCCCCATGTGATAGTTAGAATGGCCCCATTTAATGGATGAATAAACTGAGGAAAAAAGGGGAGTCCTGCCCAAGATTATAGTAAAGTTGGAAATCAACTGGGGATGGCAGAGCCTAATATGTTTCCATTGCAACATGTTGCCTCATACAATCAAAATATTTACACGTAATGCTCCAGACAACATATTGTTGCATTAGACAAATCTGCTACATGAAACTTCTTTAAAATATTCAAGAAAAAAGATGTCAGTTTGAGGACTAAAGGGAAGCTGACCCAAGTCATGATATTTTCAATAGCCTGATATGAAAGCCGAAATTGGATAATGTATGAGGACGATCATAGAACATTCGATACATCTGAATTATGATGTTGGAGAAGAGTATAAAAAGTACCATGGACTGCCAGAAGAACAAACAAATCTGAGCTGGAAGAAGTACAGCCAGAATGCTCCTTAGAAGCTAAGATGGCCATGCTTCAGGCACATTATCAAGAGGCACCAGTGTCTGGAGAAGGACATCATGCTTGGTAAAGTGGAGGGTCATAGAAAAAGAGGGTGTCTCCTAATGAGATGTATTGGCACAGTGGCAGCAGCAATGGGCTCAAACTTAACAGCAATGTTGAGGATGGCATAGGACCAGGTGGTGTTTTGTTCTATTGTACTTAGGGTCACTATGGGTTGAAACCAACCTACCAACAACAGCAATGTTCTATTCTCCATCCTCCATGACAGAAAAGGGGGGTTTTCAAAAAGATTACATGCAGACACAGAACAAGTAAACACAAGAACAAACATGAAGTAATCGAAATTATTTCATTTCAAAAAAATCTCAGTTTTGTCATAATAAATGGAACTTTTTCACATATTCCTTTATTCGACTTGCAAAACATGCATTGTAAAACCCAATTCTATTTTAAGGATCTGTAATGAACATAGTGAAGTCATTAAAAAAATATTTGAAATAACAAAATTTAACATTGAGCAGCTGATATAATGTGTGTAGTTTTTACTGATGTTAAGTATTACTTTGGTGAGGAATTTTGGCCTGTTTGACCATAGAAGAACTGATGAATTTGAGTTATGGTGTTAGAGGAGAAAATCAAAGTACCATGGGCTGCCAAAAGAACAAACGGATGTGTGTTGGAAGAAGTGCAGCCTGAGTACTCCTTGGAGGCGTGGATGGCCAAACTTCATCTCTCATACTTTGTACATATTGTCAGGAGGGACCAGTTTCTGGAAAAGGATATCATGTTTGGGAGGGTCAGAGAAAAAGAGGAAGACCCCCAGCGATATGGATTGGCAAAGTTGCAGCATCAATGGGCTCAACCATGGCAACTATTGTGAGGTTGGCTCAGGACTGGGCAGTATTTTGTTCTGTTGTACATAGGGTCGCTATAAGTTGGTACCGACTTGATGGCACCTAACAACATTCCACCAACCACCCAAAAAAATCCTACAAAATGGGGTGGTTGTGGTTATGTGCCACAGGGTTTTTTTCTAATTCATAGTGATTCTGTATATGGTTTCTGATTCATAGTGATTCTGTATATGGTTATTCTTAAAGGGAGCAGAAAGCCTCATCTTTCTCCAGCAAAGCGCCTGCAAGATTCAAACTGCTGACCTTGCGGTTAGCAGCCCAACACACCTGTATAAAAATGGTGAGGAAATAAGTCAGGCCATGCCCTTTTTTGAGAATGGGGAAGAATTTCATTTTGAGAATGTCAGTTATAAACAATGAAAACTGGACACAGAGTCAAGCCATGATTTCCTCTCAATAAAAGTGAAAGTTATTTTCCCATTCCTGTTTTAGCCCTTGTGAGATGGCAAGAGTAGTTTTAAGCAGCAAATGTGCTGTTATTTTTGTTTTTTTCTTGCAAATTTAAGACACTTTTTTTAGGGGTGGGTGGTGGTGGCAGGGAAGATGGCAAAATAGGATGCAATGAGCTTAGAATTGCTAATTATAAATACAATACAAACACTGATGCCTTTTTTAAAATGTTTTATGGTAAATTAATTGATAGTTTTCATGGGAGAACATTAGTTTTACATTCATCCTATCGTATATCATTTCATTGCCATGATTACAATCCCCTCCATGCATCATCAACCAACCAAAGGGTCTACCCTGCAAGCCTGCCCCCCGGTCATCAGTACACATCCCCTCTTCCTCTCTGAGCCTAAAGTCCCCAGCTGCTCCATCTCTCCAACTCGTCGTCTCTGCTTCCATCTCTGGCATCACTGGTTCTCTGGGTAGGGTCTCGCATTCTGCTCTTCTCCCTTGATGGTTCCAGGGACCTCGGCTCCTGGACTGCATTGTGAATCACTCCCCTCCTTTTGCTACAAAACGTTTACTTTTACATTTCCAACACACTCAGTCAGTCCTGATAACAATTATTCACCATTGTACCACAAGGGACCTATGCCCATCTCCTTTCATTAGCCCCGCCCAGACAGAGTATATACTACTCAGTGGAGATTCGACCTTCCTCCATGTCTTCTGGATCTATGCTCCCTCTTGAAAGCTTGTAAGCCAGTCACTTCTTGCCTTTGTAGCCCCCCTCCCCTTTTGGGTAGCCAATGTCCAAGTTACCCATCCCTGTCTACTTTGTGTATGGAGGGGTGGGAATGACCCTTGCTGAAAAGATTTGTTCCCTCTTTTGAGCTACTGCATCCACAGATGTAGGTCAAGCTCATCAAATTGTATCGGATTACAGTTGTTGTTTTTTTTTTCCTTTTCTTTCTTCTAGTTGAGCTTTGATCATCCAGTCATCGAAGCCAGGTCAATTGGGTATTATCTGCAAGTGTGAATATTCTTGTACATATGCCCTCTCTTTTTATCAGCTGGATGCTTCATTCTCCACTCTAGTCCTCTGTGGCTATGTCACTGACTCTTGGCCCAAGAGTCCCCAGGTCTTGCCACACTGCTGACCAACCAGTTCTCCACCCAGTTTAACAGGAGTCTATTGAACGTTGTAGGGCTTAGCTTGCAGCTTCATTTCTGTTTTTCCCTTACTTACTCTTATTGGTGATGAATGTGGGTGGGGGTTTGCCCAAAATCCCTGATGGGTGTTTGACCCGACCACTTGCCTTGAGGTCTCCTGGGTGAGCAACTTGCTTATACCCATGCCTTTTAATGTATATTGTATTCTTTCTCCATTTTGATTTCTTGCAAGCAAAAGCTAGCCTCACTCATATCTAGAAGATTGTACATATTTTTGCCTACCTCCTTGACCAAATTCTGTCAGGTTTCTAAGACTATATCTTCAGATTGACTTCTGTCTTCCTAATTATGACAAACTTTGATCATAAATTATTTTCTATTTATAATAGAGATAAGTTCTAATAGCTTTCCTTTCTATCATGTAAGCAGACATCAAACACTATCTTTTGGGGTAGGGAATCTTATCTGACCTAGTTGGTTTTTATTAGCTAATCATATTCTGAATATGTTGTGTTTCACATGGTTTGGAAAACAAAACTTGTAATAAAAAGCTTGTTTTAAAATGACAAAGATATGAAAGTTCCAATTATATATCTATAAACCTGAAATGAAGAAGTAAACCAATTTTATTATCTTTCTTTTCAGGTAACAGAAAGAAAGCAACAGTTGGAAAAATGCTTGAAATTGTCCCGGAAGATGCGAAAGGAAATGAATGCCTTAACAGAATGGCTGGCAGCTACAGATATGGAATTGACAAAGAGATCAGCAGTTGAAGGGATGCCTGGTAATTTGGATTCAGAAGTTGCCTGGGGAAAGGTAAAACCTATATTACCAAAAGTTGTTTTTTAATATATAAGAAAGCCTATTGCAATTTGATTTCATAAGGAGGTATTACTGTGCAACATCAGTAGAACTAGAAAATATTCTGTTGGTTCATTTTCCTTTTCCTCAAAAATTCATCAATAGTTTACCTCTATTTTTGAGGACTCTGATAAAACCAATGTTAAGCTTTAACAAGAGTCTTCTTAAGGTTTGTTTATAATTAGGTTGGTTATGAGTAAGTCCTTAAAAGAATGAATGCAGTATTAATGCCCTCAGTATTAATCAGAAACCCTAGTCCCAGATCAGGTTTTGAGTTCTCAGTGACTTGCCAAGGACCTCACTATTCAGTTGGATCCCACAGTCATCAAAAACCAAGGAAATTCTTACCACTTTTCTGACATCCAATCAGACATGTGTTAATTCCTAAAATTAAGGTCCAGGCACTCATCATTTAACTTTATTTATTTATTTTAACAGTACATAAATTACTATGTTGCTTGAAAGTGAGTTCATATGAATATAAGTAAAATGATTTATATTAACAATGTGGTTTTGCCTCAAGCACTACCAAGGAATTAGGATTTTTAGCAAAAATAAACCAAGGCACTCCTTTTAAAATTTATAAATGTTTAATTGTATTAACAAGGTAGTTATTTTTCTGTGAATTAGTCAAAATTGAATTAGCTATCTATATGATCCAAAAGTTGCTAAATTTTAGTTACACTATGTAAAACACAAGGAGCTCTTGTTACGAATTGGGCTGCGAACTGCAAGGTCAGCAGTTCAAAACTACCAGCTGTTCCGCGGGAGAAAGATGAGGTTTTCTGCTCCCATAAAAATTTACAGCCTCGGAAACCCTGTACAGGGTCATTATGAGTTGGAATCGACACCACGGTACACAACAACAACATGTAAAACACAAAACCATATGATTAGTCGAAAACTGAAAACTAATTTTCTTGATTATTTTTACTTAAGAAATTTTCAAAAATTTAATGATTGGATTTATTGTTCAGGGTAGGGAAGGTATCATTGCTCCGTGAAATCCTCATAGAATTTCAATACCAGTTGATAGCCAGTCAATTCAGACTTCATGCTGACCTCATATTGTCAGAGTAGAGTGGCCTTCCGTAGGGCTTTTAATGGCTAGTTTTTTAGAAATAGATCACTAGGTCTTTCTTCTGAGGTGTTTCTAGGTGAACTTGAACCTTCAGGTTTTGTTTAGCATCTTAGTGCATCAAGCATTTAAACTATGCAGATGTTGTTGTTAGGTGCCATCAAGTCGGTACCGACCCATAGGAACCTTATGCACAGCAGAACTAAACATTGCCGGATCCTGGCCCAAACTCACTAAGGTTGCCACACTTGTGTCCATCGATGCTGCCACCTGGGCAGTCCATCTAGTTGTGGGTCTTGCTCTTTTTCTCTGAGCTTCCACCTTACCAAACATGAGATCCTTCTCCAGCGACTGGTCCCACCTGAAAATATGTCCAAAGTATGAGAGACGAAGTTTGGACATGTTGGCCTCTAAGGTGCACTCTGGGTGCACTTCTTCCAAAACGGATCTATTGGTTCTTTTGGCAGACCATGGAACTTTCAATATTCTCCTCCAACACCATAACTCAAACGCATCAATTCTTCTACAGTCTTCCTTATTCACTGTCCAGCTTCGAAAGCATATGAGGTTATTGAAAATACCATGGCTTGGGTCAGGCACACCATAGTCCTCAAGCTGACATCTTTGTTCTTCAACACTTTAGAAAGTTCTTGTGCAGAAGATTTGCCTGCTACTTCCGTGAGTGTTGATAGTTGATCCAAGAAGAATGAAGTCCTTGACAGCTTCAATCTTTTCCCTGTTGATAAGAATGTTGTTTATTGGTCCAGTGCTGAGGATATTTGTTTTCTTTACTTTGAGATGTAATTCATACAGAAGGCTGTGCTCTTTGATCTTCATCAGTAACTTTCATCAAGAAAGGTTGTATCATCTGCATTTTGCAGGCTGTTAATGAGTTTTTCTTCAATCCTGATACCACGTTTTTCTTCATAGAACCCAGCTTCTCAGATTATTTGCTCAGCATACAGGTTGAATAAGTATGGTGAAAGAATACAATCTTGTTGCACACTTTCTTAATTTCAAACAATTCAGTGTTCCCATGTTATGTTTGAACAACTGCCTCTTGGTCCAGGTACAGATTCCTCATCAGCACAATTAATTGTTCTGGAATACTCATATTTGCAATGTTGTCTATAGTTTGTCATGATTCACTCACTATACACCATGCAGGTAGGCCTTCCTTAAACTTAGGTTCTTTCAAGTTAATTATTCTGTAGTCCTTGGAGTTTATGTTTAAACAGTAAAAAATTACTCACTGCCACCACATTTTTAATTCTGGCTACAAAGCTGGGGGGGAATGAAGTACAGGACAACTAGCTTTCCCTTAATCAATTATTAAGAAACCACCATGTATTATTTCCACTCATATTCTATTGGCCATAACTTAGTACCTTGGTCATGTCTACATTTCAGGGATAGCTGAATAGTCATGTGTCCTGTTCCAACTCTGAGTAGGTCTTTAACTCGAACGAAGTGAGAATGTATTCTGGTGGACAGTTCACAAATTTGACTAGAACGTTGACATTGCTGCCTTCTTCATCAACCTGAATAATCTCAATTTTGCTAAAGGCAGAAAAAAGCCTATTTAACCTGTCTTTCTCACTGTGAAGTCATATGACTTACTGATGGCAGTTCCTGGCATAAATGAAATGAACATGTTTATGATCAACTAAAAGAAAAAAATGCAGTCCTGGTTTAGGGTAAGCACTGGACTGCTGACTACAATGTCGGCAGTTCAAACCCTCCTGCCATTCCTTGGAAATGCTATACAGTATCTTTGAGTTGGAACTGATTAGATGGCACTTAACCACACAACAAAAGAAATACAAGAAAACAAGCAAGAGCCAAGTGCTGGTGTAAGTAGGGGATTCAGGGACATTATTCTGGCTTCACTTTCAGTTATCTCCCTTTGATATCATGAACACTATCTTGGATTGCTCATTGCAAATTAAATGGGATAGCTCCAGAAATTTAACATGAATTGATAGCATAACAGCATAAAGAAGTAAATGCTACACATGAAAATATTTGAAGAAATACAACTAATCTTTACAAAAGACTTTGGAGATACTTTTAAACTATGCCACATTCGAACTCTATTCTACTCTATACATGAAATCATTTAATAAATTATCTACCAAGGTGTTTTATATTGGCACCACCATTAAAACAGTAAAATATCATATGATAATGAACTTTGTAAGGATTTCAAGATAAGCCTTATCCTTGTTGTTGTTAAGTGCTGTTGAGTTGTTTCTCACCCATAACGACATGGTATAGGGTTTCCAAGGAGCGGCTGGTGAGTCAGAACAACCGACCTTGTGGTTCAAATTGACATTGCAGTCCATCACATTAACCTACAGCACCACAACAGGACTTGTTATCATAGAAGGCTTGAATGTTCTAAAGATGTGTGGACTTGCTGAGTCTGTCTGAAAACAGATTTTATTCCATAAAACCTAGAATTAGTATTATTTCATGTTTGTACAGGGAAAAAAACCTGACATTTTTCTTTCTTTATATATTTAACATAATGTATGATTTCTATATCTTCTCACTTAAATGCAGTGCATTCCAACATCACAATATGTTAAACTTGGATAAAATTATAATATAGAAAATCAGTTGCTTTCTTTTTAACCATTTAAAAAATTTAATGTTGCTATTGTTGTTGCAAATATGCACAGCAACACATTCAATAATTCAATGATTTCTATGTGTACAATTCAGTGATATTGCTTACAATCTTTGAAATGTTCAAATATTCTCATCCTCTTTTTCTGAGTTATTCCTCCATCATTAATATAAACTCATACATGAAGAAAGCAAAAATTCCTTAAGAAGACAAGAAAGCAGGAAAAGAACAAAATGGATGTCAGAAGAGGCACTGAAACTTGCTCTCCAGCATAGATCTGCTAAAGCAAATGGAAGACTTCAGAAGGTGAAAGGGCTGAATAGAATATTTCAAAGATCAGCTAGAGAAGACAAAGCCAAATATTACAATGAAAGGTGCAAAGATCTGGAGTCAGAAAAACAAAAGGGAAGAACACGCTCAGCATTTCTCAAGCTGGGGGAACTGAAGAAAAATTCAAGCCTCAACTTTCATTGTTTAAGGATTCTGTGGGCAAATTATTGAATGATGCAGAAAGCATCAAAAGAAGATGGAAGGAATATACAGAGTCACGGTACCAACAGGAAATGGTTGATGTTCAACCATTTCAAGAGGTAGCATATGATCAAGAAACAATGATACTGAAGGAAAAAGTCCAAGGTGCTTTGAAGGAAATGGCAAAGAACAAGGCACCAGGAATTGATGGAATAAAAATTGAAATCTTGCAAAAAAGTGA
>NW_006408657.1:2427861-2429180 GCF_000296735.1 Chrysochloris asiatica | reverse complement strand
CTGCTGCACGTGACTTTTTAAGGTGTTGAAGGCAAATATTTCAGGTTGAGGACTAAGGTGCACCTGACCCAAGCCATGGTATTTTCAATAACCTCATATGCATATGAAAGCTGGACAGTGAATAAGGAAGACCATAGGAGAATAGATGCATTTGAGTTATGGTGTTGGAAGATAATATTAAAAGTATCACGGCCTGCCAAAAAAAACAAAAGATTTGTGTTGAAAGAAGTGCAGCCAAAGTGTTCCTTGGAGGCCAGGATGACCAAACCTCATCTCTCATACTTTGGACATATTGTCAGGAGGGACCAGTTGTTAGAGAAGGATCTCATGTTTAGTAAGGTAGAGGGTCAGAGAAAAAGAGGAAGACCCCCAGCGAGATGGATTGGCCAAGTGGCAGCATCAACGGGCTCAAGCGTGGCCACTATTGTGAGGTTGGCCTAGGACCAGGCAGCGTTTCATTGTGTTGTGCATGAAGTCATTATAAATTGTTAACAACTCGATGACACCTCACAACACAATGACAATCATGTTAGAGGTTCCTGAAGTCCTGACTCTCATCTCCAGAAAGACTTGAATCTTTGATCATATGATATTCTGTTCTGCAGTTTACCCTCTTTGATCAATATGTGTCTATACTTTTCAAATCGTTGTGTTTCTTTCTAATGATTTTTTCTCTCAGTTTTGTTGCTACTGATCATTATATTGATTTTATGTGAAGATATTGCAATGTCAAGATAATAAAGTCTTATATAGTTTCTAGAGGCATTGTGTGGCAATGTGGAATAAAGCACTTGACTTCAAGGTCTGTTTGAACCACAAATTCGGAGGTTCAAACTCACTAGGCACTCCTTGGAAACACTATACAGGGTCACTATTAGTCAGAACAAACTCAATGGCATTTAGCAACAACAACAAATAGGGTTTCTGAGAAGCAGCTGTTGAGGTTGTAACCACCAATCTCCAGTACTTATTCTGCAGTGCCATCCTATATCTCCATATATATAGCGACCCTGTATAGAGTTTCTTAGGGTAAGCTGGTGGGTTTGAAATCCCAACATTGTGGTTTGCTGTTTGGTGCAGTTCCTACAG
This sequence comes from Chrysochloris asiatica, assembly GCF_000296735.1. Classification (NCBI taxonomy): domain Eukaryota; kingdom Metazoa; phylum Chordata; class Mammalia; order Afrosoricida; family Chrysochloridae; genus Chrysochloris; species Chrysochloris asiatica. The sequence continues at coordinate 2,428,091 of NW_006408657.1, read as the reverse complement.
TGCCACACCAGCCACTCCTTGGAAATGCTATAAAGGGTCTCAATGAGTGGGAACCCATAAAAACCCTTTATAGGGTTTCCGAGGAGCATCTTATGATCTTGAATCACTAACCTTGTGGTTCAAACCAATTTTGCAGTCCAGCTCATTAACCCACAGCAGCACTCCAGGACACAGTATCTGTCACTCTGTCGCTCTCTGTATATATACATTAGATAGATAGATAGATAGAT
>NW_006408657.1:2425228-2426666 GCF_000296735.1 Chrysochloris asiatica | reverse complement strand
CAACAGAAAAAATACAAAACAATATAAGCAGTCCGACTGAGTACTACAAGAACAAGCAAGTTGCTTGCCCAGGAGACATCAAGGCAAGTGGTCGGGTCCCCTCAGAGCAAACTCCCTTCCAAGACTAAGACTCAGTGGGAATACACACTCTGATTGGTGACCATGTTCATCACAGATAAGGGGAAGTGAGGGAAACACAGCAATGAAGCTGCGAACTAAGCCCTACAATGTTCAATAGACTCCTGTGAACCCAGGTGAAGACCTGGTTGGTCAGCAGTGTGTCGAAACCTGGGGACTCTTGGGCCCAGAGTCAGTGACATAGTCACAGAGGACTACAGTGGAGAGCAATGTGTCCATCTGATAAGTAGAGAGTGCATATGCCCAAGAACACCCACACTTGTAGATAATACCTACTTGACCTGGCTTCAATGAATGAAAGGTTAGAGTTCAACTAGAGGAATAAAGAAGAGGAAAAAAAGAGTAATCTAATACAATTTGATGAACTTGACCTACACCTGTGGATGCAGTAGCTAAAAAGAAGGAACAAATCTTTACAGCACGGATCATTCCCACCCCCTCCATTCACAGAGTAGATAGGGATGGACAACTTTGACATTAGCTACCAAAAATGGGGTGGGGGGCCTTCAAAGACAAGAAGTGACTTGCTTACAAGCTTTTAAGAAGGAATGTAGATCCAGAGGGTGTGGAGGAAGGTAGAATCTCCACTGAGTAGTAGCCAATCTGTCTAGGTGGGGCTGATGAAAGGAAATGCGGATAGGTCTCTTATGATACAATAGTGAATAATTGTTATCAGGACTGAATGTGAGGGTTGGAAATGTAATGGTAGACATTTTGTAGCAAAGAGGGGAGTGATTAACTTTGCAGTCTAGGAGCGGAGGTCCCTGGGACCATCAAGGGAGAAGAGCGGAGAGTGGGACCCTACCCAGAGACGCAGTGATGCCAGAGATGGAGGCAGAGACTATGACTTGGAGAGATGGAGCAGCCGGGGACTTTAGACCTAGAGACGGAGAGGGGCTGTGTGCTGACGACCAGGGCTTGCAGGGTATACCCTGTTGTTGGTTGATGATGTGTGGAGGGGATTGTAAACATGGCATGTGAAATTAATGTTCTCCCATGTTGACTATCACATAATTCACAATAAAACATTTTAAAAAGAAAAAAAAATCAACCACAACAAATGCTATAGAATATTTATGAATAAATTTAATACATTATACAATATGTATAGACTGAAAATTTCAAAACATGATTGAGAAAAATCTAAGACAGCAAGGGAGTGATATATCAGGTTCATGAATTGGAACTCAATAAAGTTTACTGTTTTATTTTGTTGAATGTTTTAAAATTGGGTAAGGTGTGAGACAGGGTTGTATTCTTTCACCATACTTATTCAACCTGTATACTGAGCAAATAATAC
>NW_006408657.1:2422606-2424378 GCF_000296735.1 Chrysochloris asiatica | reverse complement strand
GACTCAATGGCACCTGACAACAACAACAACAAAGTTGACTGAAATTAAAAAAAAAAAAAAAAATAGACTGAACCTGATAGTCACATGTGAGCATAGTACAGCATAATGGAATTATGTTTGTAGTTCAGTATATTTTCAACCTGTCTATGTCTACAGCTCTGGTGAGAAAAACCAGAAGCTTGAAGACTCTGGTGTTCTCTGGTTTGAAAAAGTGTGAACCCACCAAAACATCTGTTCCAGGCCCATTTCCAGTTCCAGGTCCCAAAATTCATTCCTCTGCATCCTCTGGTGAAATGCTCCTTCCACTGTTTGAGACAGTCATCATTTTTATCTATGCTTCTGCTGTCAAGTTCTTTGTTGCTCTTTAGTTTAATATATTCTATGTTACTTGAACTCCACGCTATAGGGATCCTATAGCAAATCATAAATGGAGTGATGGTTTTTTCACTTGTTGGCCAAAGTCTCCCAATAAAATGAGAATTGTATTATTTGCTTGTCATTAGTTATTTTGCAGGTTCCCAACTTGTTCTACTTATGATATCATAGAGCTTAACTTTTCACTTATTTCTATATTCATCTTATGATTATCCCCAAAAAAACCTGAATACTTCTGTTGCAATTCAATAAAGATTTTAAGATTAAAAAAACAAAACTACCATTGCATTATATCTAAAATTGTCCTAGTATTCAAATAGTTTTTTCAAGAGTTTACATCCAAGAAGAAAATAAATTGGAAAATAATTTTTACAAATATCGTGGGGGTGAGGATTATGTGACATGGAGTTGGTTCCAACCAATATATATTACAAAATATAGCAGCAGTTATTTAAAATTTGGTCTTAACAGTCAAAACTTTTGATAAACACTGAACTGATAAGCCTAAGGTTGGTGGTTGAAACCCAACAGCTTGGAACTGGAAACCCTATACAGGGTCACTATGAGTCAGAGTAGACTCAATGGCACTCAACAATCAAAGTCAAAATTTACAAGCTGGTTAAATAATTCGGCTCCCTTGTACATCTTTAATGGGGAGCACGGTGGGCAGTAGGGTAAGCACTGGACTGCTAACCACAAGTCAGTGTTTCAAGTCCATCAGTTGCTCCAAGGGGAAACACGAGGCTCTCTGCTCCTATAACTATAGGGACACTATCAGTTGAAACCAGCTAGTTGACACTGAACAACAACAACAACAATCACCTTTAAATATCTAGATGTGATCTAAAATTTAAATTTAATATGATTTGCTGGAACATTTGTTTTTACTGCTAAATAATTTAAACTAGCAGCATAGTTCACATCTGCCATTTGTCATAAATTGATTACTACATACTATTTACAGTAGTTGTTTTCATACCAGGAGTTGACTTAAAGAATCGTAGACATTCCGGGTGCTAAATAATACATGTCTAAGTAGTTATTTGTGTTATTCGGATTTTTTAAATTTATTTCAAGGACATATTTTGATCATATACCACAGGATGAAGAATAATTATGTCACCAAAATTATGTTTCTACTGTCGCTTCTAGCCTAAATTTTCATCAGTATCAACAATGAAACCTCATAAAATTTATGTCTCCGTTTTGCCAGTGGTGCTAAACACTAGCTATATTTGGAAGTTACCTGACTACCACTTTGGAGATCAACCCCAAGATTTTCTGTTTTCTTTTCTTTTAGTCTGGTCAGTAGCCCTCATATCCAACCATGTTTTCGTTGTTTTTGTAAGTTTTTATTGTGGATTGAGTTATAGTTTACATTTATAGTTTACATCGGC
>NW_006408657.1:2377785-2421876 GCF_000296735.1 Chrysochloris asiatica | reverse complement strand
GTTTCTATAGGGCTATACTGTTATTTTCCTTAAAAAAAATTTTTTTTAAGTCTATGAAAAGCATTTTGGGTATAGGCAAACAAGAAGCTGCAAATCTAGCTAGTGCTTACAGGTGAAGACTCTTCCACTTATCTTTTGCTAATTTTTGCATCCCAATTCACTCTACTTCCTGTCTGTAGCCTGGAGAGGCTGCCATTTCTATTCCCTCAAGCACAGATGAAAGCCTTGCCGGGATTATGTCTTGATTTAAACAGTTGATATCGTAGGATATTACTAGTTGCCTTATCAATTTGCTTTTTTTTTTTTTTTTTTACAAAAGACAGCCAAGCATCTTACCATTATTTACCCCCTTTTGCCCATTCCAACCATGTCACAATCCTTGTATCCCAGATCCCTGTTGTTCCAAGGTTGTGTATACATTGTTATTTACCTCTGTCCCACTTACCCCATGCAAACCTAATTGCTTTTCCATCAGCCTTGTTCTTCCATTCCCTTCCCCCTTCTTTGTATTGCCCCCCCCCCAGCACACAAACTATCCTATGTCTATTCCCTACCTTGTGCTCCACCTTCCCCTCCCCCACCCCCGCATCCTGGTAACCATGTTTGAAGGCCACTGCATAGTGTAATGAAAGATCAATTTCAAAAAGTATTATGAAATCTACAATCAGTTCAATTAACCATGTCTTGTAGTTTTTTAAACAATTACACCTTTCCGATTTTAAGGAGATTTGATCTTTGGTCCTAGATGATCTTGATACTTACCTCAGCTCATTATTCTCATGCTATATAAATGCAGGATAACTATAACTTATTTCTCAGGTCTGTTACACGATCATGCCCATGAAAAATTACATATCTTTATAAATAGAGAGCACAGTAATTTATCTGTGAAGTGAAATAACACTAGCAGATCATTAACTTGGTACAATGAATGCATCTAGCAGCTGTTACTTAGAAAATAGAACATCTGTTAAATGCCATTGGAGTCCGTATTCACTGTCATTATAGCTATAGCTCTAATTTCTGTTCTGTGCATTCTGCCTTCATGAAATTCTTCTTTAATAGACAACACATTATTAATAAAATGTCAAAACATAATGTTCCAAAATCTGCTCTTTGATATTTCATATTCTTTTAAAATGTATAATTATATTGTTTGTCACATTACCCTAATAATAAAATATGTCCTAAACCTCTGCAAATGACTAAATGATGTAGGACTTGAAAAAATATTTAATATCCTATTTTTTCAAGTTTAAGACATACTAGATTGTATGATTCAATTACAACTGTTGACGAATGTAAATATACATTGTAAGTTCCATCTGAATTTCACAAACCTTAAATGTAACAAATACACACCTGAGGGTTATGGTAATTTGGTAATTTATTTATTTTCTTCCCAGGAATATAGTTTAATTTTGAAAAGAACTATTCCCTTTCTCAATGATTAAAAATCATATAATATTTATGTAGATTGAGTGCAGAATTCTCTTGGGGAGGAAAATTCCTTAAAATACATTTATGGTTGTGTTTGATAGTTGGATTCTTCATCCATATTGAAACGAGCTTGCCCCCAAAATCAAGAAATAGGTAAAATGAATAGAAATTTAGTTGCATCCTAGTGAAAGGTCAAAAAAACATTTCATGGCACATATTTGAATTGATGTGAGCTGAGTGGAGAGATAATCTATAGAGCAGGTGAAATTTATGAGATTAAAAAAAAATGAGGAAATAATAAGAAATTAAAGTGAAAAAGTTAAGCCAAGAAGAAATGCTCCTAGGAAATTCAAACAAAATTTGTGAAGACATTGGGCATAGCATGATGTGAACTTATAAAAAGATAAAGTCAATTTTAAATTAAATTTACATGGAATGATGCTCCCATATGACAAGTAGAATATATGTTTCTGCCCCTGGAGGAGAAGACCTGTGAATGTGGTCCTATGGGAGTAAATAGGAATCCCAGCACTTTTTACAAGTTTAACTTTAAACAAAATTAAAGGAAATGTTAGCATAATGTTATCAGAAGAGGTAAAGAACAACATAAACAAGATTTTTCTATTCTGTGTCCCCCATCAATGAAATAAGTAGATGAGCTGATGACTAACTCCTGAACTTCAATCTGCCCTTTCAAATGAGACTCAAACAATGGAACTTTTAATTGGAGAAATAATCAAAATACATTCTTTAGCCCTCACATAAAAAGCCTGAAAAATTAGGGAAATCTTATATTTTGAAAAAGTGACCTATTATATATGTTTTTTTTTATATTATAATGAAATTGGAGTATCAGACTGCTAACCACAAGATCAGAACCAAGTAGATAGCTTGTAACAAAACCACAACAACACGACTAGGAAGAAGTAATTGTTGTTAAGTGCTGTTGAGTCGATTACGACTCATAAAGACCCTGTATAGGGTTTCCAAGGAGCATCTGGTGAGCTTGAACCACTGACTTTGCAGTTCAAATGACTTTGCAGTCTGACACATTAGCCCACAGCACCACACCAGAAGTAGTGAGTGAATTAGTTTATTTGAATTTAGTGCTTACTATTTAGATCATGTAGTTGTTAAGTGCTTTCAAGTTGGTTTCGACTCATAGTGACACTGTATATGGTTTTTGAGAAACTGTTATTGGGCTTGAACCACTGACCTTATACTTAGTAGTCCAATACTTTTCCCACATGCCACACCAAGCCTATGTGTATCATAAATTATTAGAGATATAATATGGACTATTGAAGAAAATATGCTAGATTAACTTTTAACTCAGGTATGACATTTTTCCTGTCATAAATACCCTGAGTGCCATGTATTGCAGTTCATATTAAGGTGCTATTGAAACTCCTGAAAGTACATTTATAAACATTCCATATGTCAAAATAAAACAGAGTGCACATAATTTTGCTTTTCTTCCATTTTAAACCCAACCCCAGAAACTATCACAATAATTACTGACTGCATAAAGAAACAACATAAAGCAAATAATAATAATAATAATAATAATAAACATGTAAAATAACTAACTGAATTATATCTGAATCAGTTTTATCATTGAATTTGAACTTGTCAATTTACAAGTGTGGCTTTTCTGAACCCTATCTATCCCTCACCCTACAAAGTAGAAATAGAAGGTATGTGTGCAACACCAGGCAGAAAATATTTATAGCAAGTGACCGTATGCTATTTTGTTGCATGCTATCAAGTTGGTTTTGACTCATAGGGACCCTGTATAGGATTTTGAAGAGTGACTGATGGCTTTGAACTACCTACTTTGTGGTTAGCTTTCCAGTGCTTATTGTACAGTGTCACACCAGTGCTCAATTTGTTCCATCTCATAGCGACCTTGTATAACGTTTCTGAGGAGCGACTGGTTAGATCAAACTAACCTTCCGGAAAAGTTCATTATCCTGCAGTACAACACCAGGATTCCAAGATATGATTAAGTGTACTTATGCATCAAGATATGTTCATTTATACCCCAAAATGAAATTGCAAACTATATGTATAATTTTACTGGTTCATAAATGCATTTTTGTAGGTAAACAAAAGCTTACCATACATTGTGATATTATGGACATTGAATCTCACAAGGTTGCAACATTTCTCAGGAAGTTGAAATGTTATCTTTTTTACAGGCTACTCAGAAAGAGATTGAGAAACAGAAGGTTCACCTAAAGAGTGTCATAGAGCTTGGAGAGTCCTTGAAAGCAGTTTTGGGCAAGAAAGAGACATTGGTAGAAGATAAACTCAGTCTTCTGAACAGTAACTGGATCGCTGTTACTTCCCGAGCAGAAGAGTGGTTAAACCTTTTGTTGGTAAGAGAAGAGGACAGGAGCTTTTACAATACTCTCTATCATGTGGGGAAAAAAATCTCAGAAACATTCAATATTTGTGGTTGCCAATAACTACAACTATGCTCTTATATTTCTGTTTATATATCTGCTCATATATATCTGTTCATGTTTGTGTTAAGAGTATGTATAGTGACTCTACTTAACTAATTGGAATGAAAATAATTTGGGGCCCTTTAAAATTTCAGAAACTAGGGCACACTCTTTTAAAAGATTGTCTAGTTAAAAGCATGTCATTTTTTATCTTTTGAAAATGAAGGAATACCAGAAACACATGGAAACCTTTGGCCAGAATGTGGATCACATCACAAGCTGGATCATACAGGCAGATACACTTTTGGATGAAGCTGAGAAAAAGAAACCTCAGCAAAAGGAAGATGTGCTTAAGGTAGCCAATCAAATGTTTGCAACAGTCTTTTCAAACTGCATAATGTTTATGTCACCTGTCATTGTCCCAAAAGATAGTAAAAGCATTTTAAAGAGATTAAAATCTACCTACCTTCTTTCCTTCCTTCCTTCTTCCTCCTCTTCTTTCCCCACTGCCTCGTCCTTACTATGAAAGAGTGTGAATGACTCTGGAAAAGTTTGTAGTCTGAATGTCTGTCCAAATCCACATCTGGTTGACTACACCAATATAAAATTTGCAAAAAAAAGGGATGCTGGATTTCATGTTGGTATCTTATTTAAAGTCTATGCCCAAGTTAAAAGTACTACACTTTTGTTTCTGACACAAAGACCAGTTTTCAGTCATCTTTTACAGAATGAGTAAACATTATAGAATGAGTATATATATATATATATATATAGCCTATGCAAGATACATAGTCTAGTAATTAGTGCATGTACAGGGTTATATACAAACTGACATTTTCAGTTTTAACTATATATAAAGTAAAAATAGCTTCATGTTCTCTCCTTATGTATTGAACCCAGTTATTAGAACAACATAAAATTTCTTTCTCAAAGGCATTTTTTGCTTACTGATATCTCTTTATTGTTGTTGTTAAGTGCTGTCAAGTCATTTCCAACCCATAGCAACCCTGTACAGGGTTTCTAAGGAGTGACTAGTGAGCTTGAAACACCGACTTTGTGAAGCAAACAACTTAGCACTCGTCCATTAGCCTACAGAGTTAGTTCTTTTTTTTTTTTTTCACTGAAATGTTCAATAGTTTAATTTGACTGTTATTATTAAGTGCCTTTTAATTTGTTATGACTCATAGTGACCCAATATAGGGTTTCCAAGGAGTCGCTGTTGGGTTTGAACCACCGACCTTGTCGTTAGTCATCTAGTTCTTTATCCAATAGTACCACACCAGGACTCCGTAGTTTGACTACTGGGTTGCTATTTAAAAGAATATTAACATTTTTTTGTGTGTTTGTATCTAAATTTCATTTTCCTTAATTAAGTAATTGATACTACAATTCCTGTTATAATGAGAAAATGTAAAGGTGTTTAAGGTGTCCCCTAAATAGAGTTATCCTATTGTTTAAAGTTATTTTGATGTGGCACCTCCTCCTTTTCACTTGCAGTGCAGTCTGAGAATGTCATCTTATGGTTAATTCCTTGGAATAGTAAATATTAATTATTTAATTCCTAGCCTCTAGTGGGTTACAAGAGTCCTGATTTGGCGCTGTGGGTTAATGCACTATATAGAAAAATTGATTTGAACCTCAGGGTCGATGGTTTAAGCTTACCAGCCACTTCTGGGAAATCCTATACAAGGTCGTTTTGAGTCAAAACCCATTCGATGGCACTTAACAACGTCAAAAAAGAAAACAAAACAAAACAGTGGGTTATAAGTTGCACTACTATCCACAAGATAAGAAGTTTCAATCTACCAGTTACTCTGTGGAAGAAAGAAAAGGCTTTCTGCTCCCATAAAGATTTACAGTCTCAGAAACCTGATACAGGTTTTGTATCTACGCATTGGAACTAACTTTAGGGAACACAACCACCACCACTACCATGACCCCTTGGGTCTGGTAGAACCTACCTCAGTGCCTCTCTCTATATGTGACATAGAATCAATATGTATTAGAAACTCAATATTATTCTTATCATTTAATATGACAAAACAAAGAGGAACTGGAAAAAAGAGCAAAGTTTTCTTTACCTACTTCCTTGCTGAGCTTACAGTATGTTTACGTTATTTCTCAGGTCAGACATTCATTAAGATAAGTTTTATACTAATTGTAAAACATTGCAATTCATTTGGAGACCTTGTGTAGCGCTGTGGGCTAATTCATCAGACTGCAAAGTTGTTTGAACTACAAGGTTGGTGGTTCAAGCTCACCAGCTGCTCCTTGGATTTCCTATACGGGGTCGCTGTGGGTTGGAATCGACTCAACAGCACTTAACCACACAACAACAATTAATTTAGACATCATAGAGAAATTATGTAGACATCCTTTGCCCTCTCTCAAATGACATTTGCAGTTTAAATAAACAGATTTCAGTTTTAAACATTGACAATGACCCGTTCTTCTGAGGTCACACATGTCACTCAGCTTCATTTTGATGCAAGTTGACTTTCTCCTTCTGTGTCTATTCTTCTGCATGCTCTCTCCTCTATTTCTCTTTCTTTCTCAACTTCCATGTATTACTAACATCAAGCTCTGTCTCTTGCTCACGGAATATAGCGTTTAAAGGCTGAAATGAATGACATACGGCCAAAGGTGGACTCCACGCGTGACCAAGCAACACATTTAATGGCTAACCGCGGCGACCACTGCAGGAGAGTAGTAGAGCCCAAAATCTCAGAGCTCAACCATCGATTTGCAGCCATTTCTCACAGAATTAAGACTGGAAAGGTAGGAAGACCTGCTTCGAGGTGGAAACTAGTACTAAATGATCTCTTGCGAAGGTTGCACAGTCCTCTGAAGGGGGCCAAAAAACCTCACAACAAGACTTTCCAAAGGAAAGTGAAGGCCAAACTCTGTTTAAGGAAATTTTACCACTGAATCTCACAGGAGATATATCTTTGTCTCTCTTGCATTTTTTCTCTTTCTTGCTTTTTCTCTAATTTTTTTGTTTTTGTTTTTTTTTTTTCTTTTTTTTCCCCTGCCACAGCTATTCTAGAACTGCATTCTGTACTGGTTTGCATATGTACTTTCAGAGGTTACTCAGAGTAAAGTAACAAATAGCATGTTGCAGGCCAAAAAATAAATAGCACAAAAGATAGCAATCTAAAGATAACAGTACAAACTATTTTGCCAAATATAATATTGCTTTTATGTCATGTAGATCCAAGACCCATCATGAGGCCTTGAACATCTCCTGCATGATATTGGGTGTCTGCACCCCTTAATTGGTTGTGCACCTGTGTGTATGCATGTGTATTTAACATTCTCTTGCTGCTTCCTGACACTTACTGTTACAGAAATTCATCAGGCTTTAATGAAATGCTCAAGCCAAACAAACAAAGAACTGCAAGTTTATATTTTATACATTTTGTAATTTTTTATGTCTGTTTATATTCATTCTATTTAATGAACAACTAGGCACTATGGAACTTTTGAATGATAATCCTTGTTATTTGCATAATATTTAATGAAAGTGGTATCTAATCTCTAGCTTGCAATAATATAAAAATATTTTATTATAACATTACAACTCTTAGGGGATATTTGAAATGCAAAGAATTATCTCCACATTTGTAAATATAGTTTGAAAGATATTTCATTATGCCATGTTTACAATTACATAAATGTACCAAAAAGAAATTTGTGTATTTAGGTATATAAATAGTAAGAAATAATCTGAAATGAAGCAAAAATAATGAAATAATTGTGAGAAATATAATGTCAGGTAAGTATTGATTCCTAGAACAATAGGAGATTGTATGTGAAAAATATTTTTATCATTGCAGACACCCAGTAATAGCATGACTTAAAAATTGCTATACTTCACAGATATCATAGTGTCTTTCAGTGGTATGTGTAATAGTACATAATTTAAAAGAGTTTCTATAATATATGGAATTGTGATATAACGAATTGGAAATACTTAGGCATGTGAAACATAATAGCCCTTCAAAACTCACCTTCCCAAAGCAAGGAAGTGTTATGGTTATATTAACTCATTGCTATATGTTTTCAATGTTTACTTTAGGTACTTAGTCCCACTCTTAATATATATTTATATATATAATATAAGTCATTCTTATTTGGAAAATATATGACAAGCTCAGAAATGTTATTTTCTGAGTAAATTGGTTTTTGTAAACATGTACTCTAAATTGCTTTTACATTTTCTGCTTATGTGCTATTTAAACAACCAAATGTTTATTTTAATTATCCACAAATAGTTGCTACCACTTCATTACTAAGTTTTCAATTCTTGACTTCATATATTACATATACGTAAAATTAATCATTAAGCTACAGAGTCTTTAAGGGAAAACATCATATTATTTTATTGATTCTGTTCCTAGTAAGTAAATATAAATTAAGTCACAAAATTGTAAACTGCAGATATTGAGAGTGGAGAGCACTCACCCTCCATCATAAAAGCTGATAGAAATAGTATGGCTGGGAAATGTTTGGGAATTTTTAGATCAACATCCTAAAAACCTGTGGGCATGCTTCCTGAAATAATGCTTTAAATAAACCACTCAAAATGTTATTTGAATTTCCCTACATAAGAAAGATATAAGGAATATAAAATAAATAATTTCAATTATGTTAATTAATCAAAACAATCACATCTTTTTTTTCAAATAGTTTCTTCTCTGAGTTATGAAAGAGTGAAATAGTGGCTCAAATTGAGGGACTCTGAGGAGAAAATTATTTTCTATCATTATGATGTAACCATAAACATGGATACAAAGCATGCTTACTCATTCATTGCATCAACTAATTAAATTGAGAATACATTGTTATATGGAATGTGGGAAGAAACAAGGACATGAAAGATATATCTATTTACAAATACAAACATAAGCATGTAATCATAAAACATGTTTAACCAGTGGTGCGTGTCTATGAATATAAATGTTCAGTTACTGATGAGTTGAAAGCAACAATCTGATGGTATAGTAGAAATAACACTGGGCTTAGAATGCTCAATTCCAGGCCTAGGTTTGCCATTATTCAGCAGGAAGTGCATTTCCTCTGCATTTCTATTTCATTTTTAGTAACACAGAAATTGAACTAAAAAACTTTTAGTCCCCTAAACTTATTACTTAGAACAGAAAGTCTAAAATGAATAGCAATGCGGTAACAGATGAGGATTCTTTCTATTCCATATACTCACATATCTATCTCCCTAATCAAAGAATTCCTGAGGTACAAGTTCTGCTGATAAATACAGTGTGAAATTTCTGGGTTAGATTAGCTCAAAAGTCCCTGTTGGGTTCTAATATGTGACCACTCACTGGTCAATTGTTGATGCCATAAAAGTTTTAAGAGACTTTATTTAATGGCTTATGTGTGTTTTCTTATAGGATAGGGGAAGTCTGGAAGTACTAGAGATTCCAGGGATAGAATTTGAACTCAAGGTCAAACTCCTAGTACAATAGTATCTATGCAGGGTAAGACTGAGTTGGCATTATCTTACCCATGGTGTATGTTTATGTTTCATTTAAAGGATTGACTTAAGGAAATTCTAGGATGATAAACTAAATAAAAGAAGCTTGGGACTCCCAGAAACCAAGTAGGAGACTAGAAGAAGACTAAGGGGTGGTGATAATTGAGGTAGCTCTTAAGAAAGAAGGGTTGGGAAAAAGGTGCAATCTGAATTAACACTCACCACTGTTTTCCAAAAAACATCTTTGACATTTGGAGTCTCTATTGCCTGGTAGGATGGGTGGATATAGTAGCTTACTGCTTAAAGATGGAGCAAGATATGCTCATGGATAATAGACTGAGAGAGTGCATGTTGAATGGGTTTAGTGGTTGCTACCCTCGGAAACCCTGTACAGGGTCGCTATGGGTCGGAACCGACTCGACGGCACTTAACAACAACAACAACAACAGCAACACAGAGGAGGTATGGCTCCTCTGGATAAACCCAAGGAAAAAAAAAAAGCAAACTAATGACTGTCTTAATGAATAACATACTCAGTATTCTTATGGAATAGAGGTCATGGAGCTTGATGCTTACTTGTGGATGGTAAGACTGAAATAGATGGCTAGACTCAGCATAGAGAGGTTGTGACAAACAGAGTAATAGTTTATGCTTAATTCTGTAGGCAATGAGGAGTTTTTAATGGTTGTTTTCATGCACTGTTGAAACAGTGGTTGTGAGGAAAATTCAACTGAATAATGAAAGAAAATAGGAAGAACAATTAGGAGACCATCACAATAGTCGAGATGAGAAATGATGATTTCAAATAAATGTATAGGAATGGAAAGGCAGTGATTCTTAAACTTTACTCCACAATTGGAGGAATAATTTTGACTTCACAGACTTTGCATGCATCCTAGTAATAAAGGCAGTTATTTTATTTTGTCACAACATAGTATAATAATATTTATTGGGACAATTTTCTTAGATAGTGTTTTCTCCTGGAGGTTTGGAAACATTTCACTTTTCTAAAGAACTGAAATGTTAAAATATTGACCTTTAAATTGATACTAACCAAAAGTGATCCAATTTTCTTTTGTCTTCATTACCAAGACTTAAGGCTGTAAAGATATATGTACCATATGCTCTTCCATTTCCTTATGTTGTTGTTGTTAAGTGTCGCTGAGTCGTTTCTGACTCCTAGCGACCCTGTATAAGGTTTCCGAAGAGCATCTGGTGGTTTTGAACCACCTATATTCTGGTTAGCAGTCCCAGTGCTTATCCTACAGAGCCACACCATTAATTTCTGCATGGACCTTAGTAACTGCTATTAAACTGCATGTAGCTCTACACACACACATGCACACACCACATACTGCATATTGTATACGTAGCAACTGAAACTGGAACATGAGACTTGCAGAATCTGGCATCAGTGGTATGACTATATTCAAGCATTGTGATACCATTCTAATATACAAAATTGGAAGTAGAGCATGAGATTTGGAGAATCTGGCATCATGTATGTAAATATTCACGGACTATAATGCTATAACAATTATACAGTTTCAAGTCTTAAGGCTGTCTTTTGGAACATTGGATTAAGTATTGGATTGATAACTCAGAGGTTGGCATTTCTAACCCACCAGTAACTCCAATAGGATAAACCAGCCTGCTTCCTTAAAGATGTATAGTCTTGGAAACCCTAGGGAGCAGTTCTGTATACTACAGTGGTGCTATGAGTCAAAGTCAACTCAACTGAGGTTGTTTGTGGGGGTTTTTTCAAGTTATTGACCTCCTGTTGGTGTTAGCAGTTGTAAAAACAATCATTCGTCAGAGCAGAGATGTTCTGATATTAATGGGAAAGATGAGGCTTTCTACTCCCTTAAAGATTTATACCCTCAGAAACCCTGTACAGGGTCGCTATGGGTCCCAACCAACTCGACGGTACTTAACAACAACAACAAGGAGCTCTGGTAGCATAGTGGTCACGAATTGGGCTGTGAACCTTAAGGTCAGCGGTTCAAAACTACCAGCTGCTCAGCGGGTGAAAGATGAGGCTTTCTACTCCCATAAAGATTTACACCCTTGGAAACCCTGTACAGGGTCGCTATGGGTCGGAACCTACTCGATAGCACTTAACTACAACAACAAGGAGCTCTGGTAGCGTATTGGTTACCAGTTGGGCTGCCAACCGCAAGGTTAGAAGGTTAGCAGTTCCGTGGTTCCACAGGAGAAAGATGAGGCGTTCTGCTCCCATAAAGATTTACAGCCTCTGAAACCCTGTGCAGGGTCACTATGAGTCGGAACCGACTCCATAGTACTTAACAACAACAACAAAGGAGATCTCTTGGAGTCCTGGTGTGGAGCTGTAGGCTAATGCGTCAGACCGTCAAATCGTTTTAACTGCAAGATGGGTGGTTCAAGCTCACCAGCTGCTCTTTGGAAACACTATACAGGGTCGCTATGGGTCGAAATCGACTCATGGCACTTAACAACAGCAACAAGGGGCTCTGGTATCTTAGTGGTTACGAATCAGGCTGCTAATCTCACGGTCAGAAGTTCTGAACTACCAGCTGTTCCACGGGAGAAAGATGAGGCTTTCTGCTCCCATAAAGATTTATAGCCTCTGAAACCCTGTACAGGGTCGCTATGAGTCGGAACCGACTCCAAGGCACATAACAACAACAACAACATGAGATAGTTGGAATCCTGGAGTGGTGCTGTAGGATCAGTCCTGGAATTTTAACATTAAAGTCAGAGATTCAAACCCCCAGCCTCTCTTCAGAAGTCCTATACAGTATCACTATAAGTCAGAACTGATTCAAGAGCACTTACAACAACATGAGATAGCCAGAATATACTCATCTTAGGTTAAACACATTAGATTACAAACAAAACATGGTTGGGTCTAAAGTATTCAAATAATAGATTTACATGTGAAAATAATGTATCAACAATTTAAATGAGTACTTCTACAGATATTTATTTTCTCATGAACATGATGCATTTTATAAATAAAACCTAGAACACCAAATTAAGATTTATTGAATTTGAAGATTTTAATGAAAACTTCATTTTCTTTAGTCAGCTTTATTAATATAAATATATTGATATTTTTCACTTTGCAGTCTATTTGTAATCATGTTCTAATTTAATATCTGTCTTTTCAGTAGAAGAGAAAATAGTCCTTTTGGATATAGTAATTCTTGGTACATGATTACATTTTTAGTAAGACTTTATAAAAATGTTCTATACATAAATGGTAACAATAACGTAGATGGTAACTCCATTAACTTTCTTTGAATATTTCATAATCTACAGGAAATTAATGTGACATTTACAATTAAAACATCTAGTAATAGCACAAGATCAATATAAAAAAATACTATACCAATTTATTTTATTTAATGAAAAAAATCAGGTAGAAATGAAACTATCACCCAAATTTCTATATTAACACCAGCTTGTTTTTGTTTGTTTGTTTTCATTTGTAATTTGCATACACATAGTTAATTCTATAGAAACTGAATTACGAAACTCTTTTGTAATCAGTTTGGATGCTTTCAAAGTAGGCATGGAATTGATTTTGGGTGATCATTGTCATTTGATAGACCTACCTTTCCTTTATGAGTGTTGTATTTGAAATCATTAAAGATATTTGATGATTTTTTATTGTGGTTCTTTAAAAAGGAAGATTTCCCCTCCAATCAGTGTTGCAGATAATACAAAAATAATTATTCTTTTTACCAGAAACTTTCAGATATTTATAGGGGACAAAGAGATAGCCAGTAAGTTGCCTTAATTCTCACTGTTAATGTGGCTGCAAAATGTAATATTGCAGTCTATTGTTTTAGGTTTTTGTTTTTTAATTCAATGATACAGACTCTGAGCATAGCTTCACACCTGTACTGATGTCAGAAAATACTTATTGTTGGTCTATTATATGTTAGTATAAACATATCTGATTCCACATCACTGATTTTAGTACACTTTTAATGAAAAGCAAACATAATTGGACAATAAAATAAAAAGGAATGGAATTAAGCAGAAGGGTAAAAGAGAAAAAGGAAATAGACAAAGAGAAAAAAGAAAAGTAAATGAAGCTTGTTGTTTTTAAGTGCCATCGAGTTGGTACCAACTCACAACAAACCCTTTATAGGGTTTTCGAGGAACAGCTGGTAAGTTTGGCGTGGTTGGTGACCTTGAACCACAAATCTTGTGGTTCAAAGTGACCTTACAGTCCAGTTCATTAGCCCCCAGTGCCACACCAGGACTCCAAATGAAGCTAGAGGAAGTAAAAAAAAAAAAAAAAAAAAAAAAAAAAAAAAGTTTTGCTATTTTAGCTTTAAATTTATCTGTGCTGTTACCAGAGTTTAGATTTATAGGCTTTTTTACTTCTTTTGTCAACTACCAAGCTCATGCAATCACAGCTAGAGAGATATCTCAAGTTACACTAAAAGAGCAGACAGTGGACTGATTATTTTCCCACCAATATATCTTAGTCAATAAACATATCTTAGGTCCAAATTTGTAATGTATGCCAACTGAATCAGTCTCACAAGTTCAAAATCATTAGGGATATATTGGGCCATGTTTTATAATTAGCCTACAAAATTTGGGACACTACCACATTTTTATAATCAGAACATCAAAACACCATAAGCAAAATCAATACTTTACCTAATATCAAAAGAGTCTAGCCAATGAAATGTAATGAAATTCTTTATCATTAAAAAAAAAATTAACAATTCTACTAACCACTCTTTATTATTATAGTTGCTCTACCATCGGTACAGGTATCTTTGCAATGCCCTTGTTTTCTTTTGTAAGTTTTCTTTCCTCTAAAGGTAAAATGATCAAAATAATTATTTATATCCTGTCAGTAGTCTTTGTTCTGTATTATATGGTTCAACTTACCCTTGATAATTTATTATTTTTTATTTTCATTAATTATTCTTATTTTATTTTTATAGTTAATACTGTACAGATAAGAAATATGTCTGCAAAGCTACAAAATGGGATGAAGAGCCTATTTGAATTAGTTTTAAACCAACCTGGGCCACTTGAATTACTTATTTATACTTTAAATTTTAGTGTAATTAGAATGTGGAAGCTAATTTTTATGATTGATGAGATTAAATAGCCCAGATTAACAAATGCTACTTTGGTGTCTGGGTAAACACGTCATTATTATGTTAGTGCATCTATGCATGTTGGAAGTTATATTTAACCAAAAGACAACTCGTATTTTAAAAATGATAGTTTATTTAAGTAACTTTGAATGCATCTGTTTGTAATCGAGTATGTTAATGTTTGTTAACTTGTTATATATATGTCACCTTTAGTGCTAACATTTTAACAAAACTTTAACCTTTATTAATCCTTTAATCATTCAGCAAAGTGCCATTAATAGTTGTTAACCAATTTGAAGCAACATTAAAAAATTCAAGGAAAAACAAAATGTTGTCTTTCTCAGTTTCTCTGTTTCTTCTTTCTTTTGTGTCTGTTATCTATCTGTTTGATTGTGAAACTTCCCTATGTTCTATTTTATATGACTACAAAGTCATGGTAAAGTTCTTAAGATAAAGTGGTAAGTAAATAAATTAAGTCCAGCAAAACCTGTGCTTGGTATATACTTTCACCAAGAATATTAAAAAGTTTGTTGGTTATTTTATATATATTCTCAAAAGTATCTGGCATACACTGTCTTACACTGTGTGATTTAATTGTGATTGTAGTCTTTCTGTGGTCATATTTTCTTCAAAGGCAATAGAAGTAATTTACACACTAATGAACATGATTTATCAACCATGTTTTCAAGTGTTTTAGGTCATTTATCAAAATTCTGAAGCAAAGGACAAGTACATATACTTATACATTTAAACATTGGACACAAAGTGAGGTATTAAATTAAAGATGCATGATTTGTATACCTTTCTTGTTACAAAGTTTTATATGAATTTCAAGTAAATAAAACAATGAAGACCAATGAATAGCATGCAAAATTTTTAATGAATTGAAAAGTGCTTTTACTTTCCATTTTGAAAATAGTACCCTAATGGTGAATCAGTTAACCCCTAAGGAAAGCTGTTCAGTTAAGGAAAGTTTTGTTGTATCTTATGATCCAACAAAGAGTATGAATCTGATTGGCCAATAACAGACAAAATGGTTGGGTTTGTGTTGAATATTTATGGTTATTTAGGTTGTACAGTTTGTCACTGGCAAATCCCACGAATGGATTCTTTATGTGATGGTGTAGCATAAGAACTGGACTGCTAACCCACAAGGTCACTTGTTTAAGCCCATAAGGCACTCCTCAGAAACCCTACACAGACAGGGTCACTCTGAGTTGGAACCAACCTGACAGCACTTAACAATAACAACAATGCCATTAATACTTTGGTATTTCTAAAAACAATAGCCAAGTTGTTGTTAAGTGCCTTGGAGTTGGTTTCTATAGGATTTCCAAGAAGCAGCAGGTGAGCTTGAACTGTTGACCTTGTGGTTCAAACTGACCTTGCAGTCCAGCACATTAACCCACAGTGTCACACCAGGACTCCTATAACCAAGTAGTCAAGTTCACAATTTCCTTCTCTGTGCAAAACAACAACAATTAAAAACTATTCAAATGCTCTGGGAAACACAAATTAACAGAATGTGTATTCTTATGTTAATATATAAAAAAATCTATTTGGGGAGACAAAGCACAAACCTTTGAAAGTCAAATTAAATTATATTTAAATGTGAGAGTGATATTACAACACAAGTTGGATTTCCATAAAAATAAGAAATATAAGGCTTCCTGGTGTGGCGCTGTGGGTTAATGTGCTTGACTGCAAAGGTGGTTTGAATTGCAAGGTCGCTGGTTCATGCTCACCAGCTGCTGCTCGGAAAACCTATAAAGGGTCACTATGGGTTGGAATCCACTTGATGGAACATAACAGCAACAACAAGATGGAATTGAAACACTTCTTATAACATGTAACACCCACTATCATAGCTTTCCTACCCCCAGAGAGTTTTCCACAAAATGTGTCTTAATGCAAGTAAATGAGACCAATGTAAAAGTAATAGAAATTTGCTATAAATTAATAAATCAAGCCTTAATACATTAATATTAATAAGATAGTATTCATGAGCTACATCTCCAATGAATAATGAGCTACTTGTTCTTTTCCATATCATGGGTATAATGATTATTATAGATCTACTGTATGCCCAATAATGTAGCCACTAAGCACACAAATCAAGGAGCTCTGGTAGCGTAGTGGTTAAGAATTGGGCTGCTAAACTCAGGGTCAACAGTTCGAAACTACCAGCTGTTCCTCAGGTGAAAGATGAGGCTTTTTGCACCTATAAAGATTTACAAGCTCAGAAACCCTGTACAGGGTCACTATGAGTTGGAACTGACTCCATGGCACACAACCACCAACAACCACATGTGGCCATTGAGTATTTGAAATGTGGCTACTCTGAATTGAAATATGCTGTACATGTAAAACAATGCACTGAATATGGAATACTTCATATGAAAACATGAATACAATATATTTCAATCATTTTATATTATGTATATATTTATTTGACAATGTTTGGTGCATTGTTAATACATATACATAACTAAATACATTTTTCTTGTTTCTTTTTACTTTTGAGTGTGGTGACTAGAACTGTTTTAATTGCTTAATGCGCATGGCCTTAAGTTTCTTTTGGATAGCACTATTATAGATAAACAAAATCCCCTTTGAATTCAGATGAAAGGCTTTGCCATAGGATAGTACAATTTTAGGGAACAATCCAGGTGAAAAGGCTTTTATTTCTAAACTAAATCCTAATATATCATCATCCAGCCCCTTGTATATTTTCAGTCATTGGAAGCTCACACTTAGTGGCTTTTCAGAAAAAAAGAAAAATTGTCAGGAATAATAGGCTGTTCTTATACTAACCTAAAATCAGGCTGTTAACAATTTCTACTCATGATTCTAGTTATTCACTTCAAGTCTACTCATAGTAATTCAAATCCATTCTGTGCACATTGGTCTTTTTAGAAAATACAAAGTAGGCATTATTCTGGAAATCTAGACCCTAATCATCCTGCTTATGAAGTTTAATTTTGTTTGAATAATTAGATATCCATATTGTAATAGTATCTCCTAATGTCTATTCATATCTATTTATTTTCATATTATACCTGGTGGTATGATGCTGTTGCTAACATTTGTCCAAAAATTAATAATACATCCAAACATGGAGTGCTAAACGGTCAGGTCGTTCCAATTGTTTGCAATAAAATTGTATTATTTAAAATCCCATGTCATTCAGACAGTTCTTGATATATATGTGAGTTCTGTTACATCAGTAGTTAGTCATTCAGTAACTTATTATTTTAAGAAGCATTTATTTATAGAATGCGTACTGTGCTCTGTGAATGACTCTAAGTTATAAAGATCATCATTAAGTATTCAATGAACTCATATCTTTGACTTTGTGCTTTTCATGCAAGTCTTTTTATGTCTCCAATTAAGTGACGAATGAAAGTATTTCACAGAGCAGAACAAGTACAAAGTCCTTTGGCATCCTCCTTGGTATCCCCTTCAACATTGATCCAGAGAAATTAATCAAATATTATTGCTGTGTACCTTTTCACTCCAAAAAAAGTAAAATAAATAGTTTCCAAGTTAAAAATAAATAACATTGTTAGACAGAATGACATTTTACCAAATCAAAGTCTCAATTTCTCCATACTAACCATTTGAATGTCATGATTTTATGAAGAATACCTTGGTAAAAATCTAGACTTACCATGCCAGGTAGCATTATCATATCCTTTATAAACCATATGTTTTTTAAAGATGAAGGTCTTGAACTGAGCCATTGGATGGGTGCAATTTGGAGAGAGAATCATGGGAACGAAGATTTATTGAGCATTTGTTATTTGCTGGATGATGAAGCTTTTGAGAGAAAAGAATATTAATCAGTATTTATTATTTACCGGATCAAATATATTTAGAATATATTTGATCCTCATAACAACACTAGGTGGTAGATATTCTTCTTATGCCAGTTGTACAAGTAAATAATCTGAAACTTAGAAAAGATAAGTAGCTTGTTTAAGGTCCCTCAGCAAGTAAATGGTGGAGCCCAGTTCAATCTCGGCATTCTGATTCAGGAGCCTAAATTCTTCACCAGAGGCAGAAAAGTATCCTAAGAATTTTACCTGTCGTCCTAAAAGAAATGAGTACTTACATACAGTTGGAAGCATCTTGAGGAGCTTGATTAGAGCAGGCTTGGTTATCATGCTGGAATTTGGGCCTTTTCCTACTTTTATTGGGTAGACACATAAGGCTCTTGAGTAGATAAAGAGCATACTGTAAAGGATTGTCTTTGGAATGCATTTACCTTATCACAGTGCAGGGCATGGAACTGCGCTGACCAGCAGGAGAGGACACATGTGTTATATTACTTTAGGCCTGTGTAAGGACTAAAGGAGGAAATGGTGTTTCTGGAAATAATGAATGAGCTGACAATTATTTTGCATTAAAAATAGGGTATTGAAGAAGAACTTAATTTGTGTTTTAAGCTTTGATAGTCGAGGAAAGTGGCTTTATATTAATTACAACACCAACTAGGAAAGTTTTTGTTGTTATCAGTTAGAATGAAAGATCATGAACTCAGTTCTAGAGATGTTCAAGTACTAACTGTCTGACTCTGAAGAGTTTAGATTGGAATTCAAGAGGAAAGTTACAGCAGAAGTTGATTATCTGGGAGATATTATGACAGTTTTCCTCTCTTTCTTTGGACATATTGTCAGGAAGGACAAGTCTCTGGAGAAGGATATCATACTTGGTAAAATGAGGGTCAGACAAAAAGAGGAAGACCCTCAACAAGATGGATTGACAGAATGACAGCAACAATGGACTCAAACATAACAATTGTGAGGCTGGTGCAGGAATGGGCTGTGTTTTGTTCTGCAGTACACAAGGTCACTTTGAGTCGGAACAGACTCAACAGAACCTAACAGCAACAACATGAAAGTGATTAGAGTCATGTTCATGGAAGATAATACAGTTTATTATGGAAGAAATCTTTGGAAAGTAACTCAGAAGCCCACGTTTTGAGTCTTTGAAATAACTGTTTTTTCTATGTGAATAGAGGATCCTCTAAAGAGGAAACAGTATTAGGAGGAAAAGAAGATGAACCTGGTTGCAAAATAGACCAATGTTATTTTAACATTTAATGATCTAATAAAAAGTATTTCACTCTCATCATGTATTCACATAATCATGTAGAAAGATACAGTTGCACTTAAATATAAAAAAAAAAAAAAGGAAAAAAAAACACCTCCACTAAGTTGATTCCACCTCAAAGCAACCCCATAGAACTGAACTGCCTGAGGCTGTAAATTTTTAAGGAAGCGAACAGCCTAGTCTTTCTCCCATTGAGCAGTTCAAATCCCATTGCCATCCAAACCGCTGACCTTCTTCAATTTGCTTCCAACCAGGAGTCCTTTATTAAATATTAGCAATATTATTATTAAATACCAATAATATAAAACAGCACTAAAAATGGCTTGTGATTCTGAACTCTACTAATTTCTATCCTTTTATGATTCTTCTAACATTTTTATGATTTAAAACATACAAGTATGTTGCTAATGCACAGCATTATTTATATTAGCATATTTAAATTAGCACTAGTTTGTATGATTCAAGAACTTAGTATGATATTTATAATGTTAAGAAATAGGATTTTTAAACTAGTACTGAAAAATAAGTCCCTTTTAAATAATACCCATTATATCGTTTTCTGGAGTGTGTAGAACTGCCTAGAAGATATATTTATATTTGTATTGTCTTGAGAAACATGCCATGGTGAATGCCAAGTGATTATTCAGTTTCTCATTAATATGAGACTGCCTATAGTAATTATCCTTATTGGCTTCCAGGAGTTGCCCTCTATTCCAGTAATAGTGAAATTGCAATTGGAAATGTGATGGGGATGAGTGGGTGGAAAGCAATCTTGTTCAATACAATCATCTTGGCATACGACCCTGGGGAAATTAGGAAAACTTTTGGCTCTATGAAAATCAGACTTTGGGTATGTCATAGATAAGTTTTTGTAAACTTTCATGTGGAAATATTTAGCGTTTTAATGTAAATAAGTTGAATACAGTGTTAATATGAATAAAGTTAAAACATTATTTTCTTAACTATCTTAACTTTGATAATTAGATAGTGCAACTCTTTTGAATGGATTTGATTTTTAATCATGACCTTTCAAAGGATTTGTTTTGCAAACAATGGAATTTTAAAGCTTTTCATTCTATGGTATTTATAAACTTTATCATTAAAGCTACTGTGAGGTTTTTTAAGGTTGAAAAACATTTATTCGGACTTTTTTTGTGTGTGAAGTATTTTGGGCTAATTCATTTGTGCCATCAAAAAATATATATATTCCTAAGGTAAGCTAGTGACATTGCCTTGTGAAAGCATGTATGTCCATTTTTTCCATGCTAAAAATATCATTATAAAATAACTGAGCAGATTTCTGTATAGTTTTTCTATACCTACGGTGAAAATTCTGCATTGCTACCTGAGGTTTCTTTTATTTGATAAATGGTGCAATATCTGATAAGACATATTTACCCAAATGGTATTTATATTGGAAGATTTTAAATAGGATTGATTTCAACTTTACAATATTAAAAATTAGTTCAGTGAAATAAATGGAAATTGACTTTTGTTGATATCCTGGAATGATGAATTGCTTTTTCCTGCATGTCTTTTCAGCTCTGATGATGTTAAATGTTTTTCCTTATTTGTATCCTAAGGCACTTTCCCAGTTGTATTTTAAACCTTTCCTAAAATATAATATGAAAATCTAATGCATGTCATTACTTTAGCAATAGGAGGTTGAACAAATGTATATCTTTTGGTTTATGTTTCTAATAAAAAGTAATTTTGATTTAAATTAGCACTATCTTTTTTTTTAGGCCTCCATTCCTTTGAAGGAATTGGAGCAGTTTAACTCAGATATACAAAAATTGCTTGAACCACTGGAGGCTGAAATTCAGCAGGGGGTGAATCTGAAAGAGGAAGACTTCAATAAAGATATGGTAAATTGGTTGTGATAAAAGTGTGAATGAGCTAGGAGTGAAAATGAATAAATATTTGGAAATAAATTAGATAACTCGAGTCTCCAACTGAATTCTAAGGACACACCTTGCATGTTGCAATGATGTATTAGAAATCCAAAATGTTCGTGTGTACCTATTATTAGGAATACAAGTATGGTATGGCTAGTTAGGTAGATTTATGAATTCTAATAAATAGCTCAAATTCGACAAGAAAAAAGAAGCCTGGAAATTTAATAAGAAACCCCAACTCTCATACAAGACTGGCTGTTTTGGGTTTATTTGGTCAATCCTGCTTTTGCTATTATAACATTTATTTAAGAGAAGGGAAATTATGCACAATATACAAACTATTTACTGAAGTTTACTATAAGGTGGTTTTACCCAAAAAGTTCAATAAAGATTTTATATAAAATATGTATAAAACAATGATGCTATATTTCATGGAAGCAAAAAAAAAAAAAAGATATACTCCATTAATACCAATTAAATTCAATATGTCTTTTTCATTTCTCCCTGGCTTGAACATTTCTGCCTCACGCCCCTTTTCACTCTTCCACACCCTTCTTTGCACATTTTCCTTTCCTTTCTTAATAGCCATTACCTCTATGGTATTTTACATGTATCAGTCTAGAAATTTCTTAGCGTATGTGTGACTCAGCCATGTATCATGCTAAAGATTTCTCTCACAATGAATGAAAATAGCAGAAGGTGAAATATAGATTACAGATAATAGGTATATAATGAATAAGAGACTTATTACATCTTACTTCCCACTGTTATCAATTCTGATTTCCTGGTACTGCCTGAATCAATATTCTGCAAGTAAAGGTTTTGGTAGTTTGAACAGCAAAGCTTTTGGAAAGTAAAAAATAATAATAATAAAAGAAGAAGAAGAAGGGGGTTTTTAAGGTGCTGAGTTACAGAAACTTGCACTTCATTTTTCAGGAAGAAACTAGAGGGTCCCAAGTTGTCAAAGTGCTGCTCCTTGCCTCACAGTTGGTGAGCGCTACAACCAATCCTGAGCTGTAGCCCTCACCAGGTGTGGGGCAAGAAGTGAAGTGGGTTTTTGTTTGGTAGTTTTTTTGTCCTCTGTTCTAGATAATGCTGCAGATATTTTAAAGGCAGATTATCATATGTAGTTTTTTTCACAGACTAGAAATACATACTATGTCTATGTTACATTATGCTATGTCAATCTTTATTAGTAAATAATAAAAAAAACCTGGATAATAATCCTGTTTCCTTTAAAAAACAGAAAGTTCCTTAGTTGTGTACTGAAGTTTAAGCATATATTATATATTTAAATAAGGAGTTCTGCTGGTATACTGGGTTACTTGTGGTGCTGCTAACCACAAGATCAGCAGTTCAAATCCACCACCAGTGGCTCCTTGGGAGAAAGATGAGAATTTCTGCTCCCCAAAAGATTTATAGTCTCAGAAACCCCATTCAGAGGGTCACTATGAGTTGGAATAACTCTACAGCATACAATCACCATCATATATTTAAATATATAGCATCTAACATTACAAAGAATTATATACACATAACTATACATGTGGTTTTTAAAAACAGTGTTTTTCTTATTCTTACTTGATCAATATACCTGATATCCCATTATAAAAGGAATTACTCTGGTGGAAAATTGAGAGAAAGATAAGAAACAAGGATTGAAAATCCACGTGGCCACATACACTGTTATGTTATCCCAGCATTTATTAAAATCAATGAATTTGAAATGCAAAATAGTAAAGCAGTGGTTTAAAAGTCAAACCAGCAGTACGTGCACTGAAAGATCTTTTAGATATGTAAAGAATCTTTACAGTAATACTTATTTGATCTTACTTTTAAAAATAATAAGCATTTTTAAATTTAATTGTTAATAATAGTTGACCATGATGTTATGAATAATTATTTAATAATACACAGATATTTGTTCTAAATGTGAACATTCCCTTTTAAATCATACAGCAGGTTATAAGATAAAGTAGTGGATGTTTTAACAAAATATCGTCACTTATAAGTATGTCAAAATATAGGATTTATTACCACCATGCATAATTACATTCTTATGTGGATTCATTATCATTATAAATGGTAATTTTAATTCACTTCTTCATAATTTTGGATTTTGACAATTATACTAAAAAAAAAAAAAAGCCAAATTAGATTTTTATAGTAATCCATGATTTTTCAGAAATGATAAAATACTTTATTCCATTATATGCCTACGCCTGCCCCTAAAAATGTGTTGTTTTGATCTAAACAGGAGGAAACTTCCCTTCTTTAAAATATAATATACACTAAAATATAGAAAGAGAAAACTATGAGCACATATCATATAATAACATTACCTGTTATTCAATTTAAAATTTTAAATTGAATTTTTTTGTGTGTGAATAAATAACATGTATTATTATCTCTGCTAACAATGTACAGCTTTTTTAAAAAACCAAAATGAAGACTGTACTTGTTGTTTTTAATCAGAGTGAAGACAATGAGGGCACAGTAAAAGAATTGTTGCAAAGAGGAGACAACTTACAACAAAGAATCACAGATGAGAGAAAGCGAGAGGAAATAAAGATAAAACAGCAGCTGTTACAGACAAAACATAATGCTCTTAAGGTATTAGAGCTAAAATTCTAATATACCTTGCCTGTGTATTTTTTAAATATATATAGTAAAATATATTGTACAGAAATAAAATCTGCTTAAGAATCTTAATAACCCATAATATACTTTTTATTTCTATTCCATGTGTGCATTTGATTTAACATATTTGAATGGTATCTGAGCTTGAAAGATGTTCTGATAAAAATGAGTTTTAATTGTTTTTACTTAAATGAATTTTTTCTGCATAGTTATTTCATAGATGTTAAATAAGACATCATTCATAGTACTTATACATGCCACCTTTTAAATATACACAGACAGTATTTTTATAAGGTATGTTTTGCATTTGCTTGTGAACACCTGCTTAACTTCCATTATAACCAATCTATGTGTTTTGCTCTTTTCCCTTTAAATGGGCTTCCTGTTTCCTTTACTTTGTTGGTTTTATTGTAGTGTAGGGTGACATTTTTGGCACCATGATACTTTTGAAATCAAAGCTAGGGTTCTACTCCTTTTGTGTTTTAAATAAACTTCCCTTTATCTTTAGGAGAATCACTCTTTGCAACTAACTAAGTATCTACAAAAATCTAATAACATTTATCTACGTATCCTAACATATAATCTGAATCCCTTTGAAGAAGGATTGCTGCTATATTCATATTGAGCTGAGATAGTGTGTGGTTTTTGAGTACCCATGTAACTCATCTGGATTTATGCAGGAAGAACAGAACAGTATGCTAATTTTTCTATATTAATATCTAGGGAGCTCCTGATATGAGGCTGGACATGTGAAAAGTTTTGTGTAACAGCTTTTTTCTTCATTTGCGGTGGATGGTGGTGGTTATGTGCCTTTGAGTCAGCTCCGACTCATAGCGACCCTGTACAGGGTTTCTGAGGCTGTAAATCTTTACGGGTGCAGAAAGCCTCATGTTTCTCCCATGGAACAGCTGATAGTTTTGAACAGCTGATCTTGCGGTTCACAGCTCAATTCGTAACCACTATGCTACCATAGCTCCTTATGATTGCAATATTCACACTCTTCACATATGGGTGGTATTCTCATACTGATAACTGATGAGCCAACTTTTCACTGTAAATAACAGTTTTAGAGCTTTGTAGCCATATAGGTGGATCCACATACTATGTGGATAGAATCTACTTTCTATATGCAAATTATAGGATTACTTTTCCCACATAGTAAGACAACCAAATAAGCACTGCTGAGAATGTAATTACACAATATTGTGCCTGCAAGGAATTCACCAGGAAAGTCTAATTGGCCAGCAGGTGTTCTGAAGGTAAATGCTGATAAATATAGTAAATAGAAAAAGCCTCACGGGAGTGCAACAGCAAACCAGAATGTGCTCAGAAATTCAGCAAGATGTACAATTCACATGCTTCTGATTCTGACCAAGCTTTTAGAAGCATCTACTGGTCATATGATGAGTGTCACACCAAATATGGGTGTTAAAGAGCTATCTGTGATATAAGTAAATAAATTTGTTTAATGTCTCCAAATAATTTTCAATAGTGCATATCACTTTATGCTTAGGCAATAAAAGGAGTTTCTGATTTGATGGCAACCAAGTGCTTTCTCTTTGCAATGTTGAGATTTGTGTCATGGTTGAACTCTGGTTCACATGGCTCGATCTTGGTGCCTTTGAAAAAAGCAACATTCCATCAGGCTTGTCAGAAACATTTATTATCTCCACAGGAGGTTTTGAAATTCTGTTTAAAATATAAACGGTAGTGAACTGTGCAATCCTAATTTCAAACAATTGAGAATGAAGTCTATATCATTCTTGTATATAAATGAAATTAATGAATTGATCAAAATTGTTAACTTCACTTGCCAAACCAGTCTGCACCATACTAGTGTACTCCATCAAGCAAGTTAAGCAACTATGTTAACATGAAAAGTGTCCTTATGAATTATTTCAAAGGTCAAAACTTTCCTAAGCAATGGATATTTCAGCTGTTCTTTGATACTCACTATTTTCTTTTGCTTAAATTAAACTTGTACATGAAACCCTAATTACTACTGTTCTGCATAAAAGTTGTATTCAGAGCTTTTATGTTTCTTGCACTACAAAATGGCATTTCAAGGAATTTTATTGATCAGGGAAGATATTGGGTATATTTGTAAGATCCAGTGCCATCTTCCTCCCCTTTAACGATTTGTTAAATCATCAAGATAATTGGAAACCACATACTTTGTTTCCTTCTTAAAAGTTAATAATTGTGCATTTGGAGCATGATTTTGTAGCATGAAAAAAGTTGGGCATTAAAGCCTTGAATGCAAAAGAGTTGTTTTGTAACATTTAAATAGTAATTTTCATGTATTGTCAAAAATACATAAACAGTGTTCATATTTTTACTCATATAACTTGAAACATTTTTAATATGACTATGTGGCTTTATCTTTCTAATCACAAAATAGTAGTGAGTTATGAAACTCTTTACATGGAATTGTGAAACTAATTGGCTATAGAAGGTATTTTTTGATGGAATCAGGGATAAAGAGAAACATTTTTGGATTATATCTATCTTAAAAATTAAACACAGTTTGTTTGTGCAAGTGTCCAGTCAATTCATTTGTGTTTATATATTAAAGTGTTTCATCTATATATGACATATACTTGGACCTTTCCCCATAATAAATAATTTAATCATTGTATTTGTATGTTTAACATTTTAAATGTGAATTTAATCTAAACTGTACAAGATGATCAACTCAAATTATGTTTAAATAGCTACAGATAGCAGTGTACTATGCATATATATTGATGTTTTAATAATATCTGCACCATGAACAGGATTTGAGATCTCAAAGAAGAAAAAGGGCTCTAGAAATTTCTCATCAGTGGTATCAGTACAAGAGGCAGGCTGATGATCTCCTGAAATGCTTGGATGACATTGAGAAAAAATTAGCCAGCCTACCTGAACCCAGAGATGAAAGGAAACTAAAGGTAATGTTGTTTTAGAATGTCAATACTGGATTTTAATGTTAAAGATGAATTATTTTAACACAGTCTGATTGGATGATTTTTACATGTTGATGTTCTTGTTTCCTCTATTAACATTCTGTTTGATTCTATGCATTTCCTTGTTGTACTGTGTTCTGTTTAAATAAATGTATTAAGTGTTATTCCAGTGACATGATGTTGAAAGAATAAAGTGTTGTACTTTTAAACATGTAAAATTATTTAATGTCTTGAGTTTTCTGGTAAAGTTGTAATTGACTTTGTGTATCTTTGTTCCAGATGAAAAAATGACTTATCTGTATATGGACAACTTCTTTTTCACGTTAGCACATTCATTTCATCAGAGCATCTTCATACATCAATGTCAAACCTCAATAGATTTATTTGCATATTGTCTGAAGATTTGTTTTTATTATTTTACACTTTTTATTTTGCTCCATTCCCTGTTGAGTTCCCTGAAATTCTAAAAAGGAAATAAATAAATTATCTACTTACTCTCTAAATTATATTCTACATGAATGGTCCCCAATAAATAATGAGTAAGAACTGCAACTGTCAACCCCTAAAACACAAATGAGTTTCAGAAGAAAGAAAACAGTAGACATTTAAATATTTTCTTAATTAGAATATCCAAAATTGAGCATTCAAAGGATAACTGAGGAACTATTTAGATGACTGTGTGAGGACACCTTCCCTATCTATAAATTTTGAAGAATGACATTAAACTGACCACAACCGATGACATTTCTGAGAGAAATATTTACTGATTGCAGGTTGGTTGATGTGGTTAGCTAACTGCCCTGGGCCCTGTATTGGTTTTGCTCAATAGGAAATTGATCGTGAATTGCAGAAGAAGAAAGAGGAGCTGAATGCAGTGCGTAGGCAAGCTGAGGGCTTGTCTGAGGATGGGGCCGCAATGGCAGTGGAGCCAACTCAGATCCAGCTCAGCAAGCGCTGGCGGGAAATTGAGAGCAAATTTGCTCAGTTTCGAAGACTCAACTTTGCACAAATTGTGAGTTGTCACTGGCAAACTCAAGTATGTGTTTGCAACTACTACTCTATTAACAGAAGCCAACTAACAAAAATAAATTTAAAAATCTGGGTGCAATTTCAAACTTCTGAAAGTTAGTATTCCTCACTTTGAACTTCTATAAGACTAGTTCTTAACTTTGCAAATTAAAACTATAATGAATTAACTAATAGGTACCAGTCCCCCTTATCAAATTTAAAAAGTACATCTTAATTTTTTTGCCACATCATTTTTTTCATAACATTGGCAACATGAATTTGTCAACTTATCATACATTTACTTTATTTCAGTGTCTAATTCAAAACTATGCATTTCTTTCCTGAGATCATCCCATGCTAATTTTACTTTCATAATGTATGAGATATGGTAAATAATAAATGGTTTTGAAAGCTTCTTCATATATCAACTTGTACCAGGCCTTATATTATGATTCAATGACTAATAATGCTTTAGTGTTCATTTAATAGGTTGAAATACTTATTAGAAGATTCCTAGCAGGGTGGTTGATAATTGATAACAGGTTGAACAGTATTCATCAAGGTCATTTACCAATATACTACAAGGCAAAAGGAAAACGAACAACTGTTTTTCTTTCAAACAACTATGTGGAAGTTTTGTGATTCTTAGTTTTATTTGTATTAAATATAATCCATAGGGATTTCCTGGCTGATACGTGTACTTTTTGTATTCTGAGATATACTATAAAGTGAAGAGGAATAGTTACTATACTATTCTTCAGTCATGCAAAGAAAGCACTACTCACAAAACCAGATCATCAAAGTTTGAAAAATAAGGCTTTCTTTGTATGGTATGAGGAATTATCGGAAACTAACAGATATCCTATAAAAATGACTCTTCCATTAGAATCAACCCAGAAATGAGACTTCTCATGAATTTCCTCTATAATATGGTGTAAGAAATACTTTGAAAGGCCTGTAGAGCAGTTAACATAACTTTATCTTACCAGTGTATACATTTAGCTAATATTGCTTATTAACCAATGAAAAATACATTGCATATCATGTGTGACTTTTTCCACTTAAAAAAAATCACAAATTTGTTACTTTTTTATGAAATCCAATATAGTTAACTTTAAATTAGATGAATATTCTGAGAAATTAGAAGAAACATTATAGGAAAAAATGAGAGTAGTTTGCATCTGAAGTCCTCTTCCAGCTGATTGCACATTTCAGCTTATTACCCTTCATATTAGATGCTATGAACATATGTCATAAATCACTTGCACCAACAGAAAGCTTGTGTCTGCCAATGCAAAATGAAATGTTTAAGGCAACTATAAAGAAAATTTAAGTCA
This sequence comes from Chrysochloris asiatica, assembly GCF_000296735.1. Lineage (NCBI taxonomy): Eukaryota > Metazoa > Chordata > Mammalia > Afrosoricida > Chrysochloridae > Chrysochloris > Chrysochloris asiatica. The sequence goes on along the minus strand of NW_006408657.1, from coordinate 2,392,435 downwards.
TTGTTTTGTTTTGATGAATATATCATTCAGGAAAATGATCTGATTACAACTCATTTCTCCATCCCAGTTTCCCCCACAACTTGACATAATGCAGTATTAACATTTTAAAATCCTACACAAGTTTTTAAGGAGTCCTGGTACTGTAATGGGTTACATGTTGGACTGCTAACCTCAGGGTCAACAGTCTAAATCCACCAGCTGCTCCTCAGGAAAAAGATAATGCTTTCTGATCCTGCAAAGGTTTGACTCCTCAGAAACACTACACAAGGTCCCTATGAGTCAGATTTTACCTTGGATTGTAATTAGAACTATAGGATGATATAGATAGATAATACAGAAATAAATGGATGATTGATAGATAGATAGATAGATAGATAGATAGATAGATAGATAGATAGATGATAGATAGACAGATAGATCCAACATATATTAACATACTCCTCTGATTATTAATCTGTCTTACAAACTAATATGACCATGGCCACTAGTTTCAGTGATCAGTACAGATCATTCTAAATATGTTGCTGTTATTAAGTGCCATCAAGAGGGTTCCAACTCATAGCAACCCTGTATACCATTTCCAGGGTGCGGCTGGTGAATTTGAACCGCAGCCTTGCGATTCAATTAGACCTTGCAATACAGTGATTATCCTAGAGTGCCATACCAGTATTCCATTCTAAATATAGTTACATGAAATAGTCACAAGTGACCAAATGAACCAAGAATTACATTGGGAATAATCCTCTAAAGGCCCTGATGCTGCTCAAGCAGTCTTCAGCATTACCTCCTCACCACCACCTCACTTCCCTTTTTCTCTTTCTTTCATCTTTCTTTCTCTCTTACTTTTTCCTCTCTTCTCTCCAGAGAGCAACCCTAGACCTCACTGGACTCCTATACTGACAGTTCCTGTTATCGTATATTAACAATAGCAATTCAAGCTCCTACGCAGTACTCTACAATGACTCCGAGTTGAAACCTGAGCTTGAAAAGTGAACTTTATTTTACTTATTTCAGTGATAAAGCCTCATCAATGGATTAAGCAGTGTGAAATGAATGCACTTAGGGGACTATGTCCATGGCAGAACTCTGCATGAGGATAGTAAAGCTCCGAAAAGACCTTGTAGGACAGCAGGACAGATGAACACAGAGGAGAAGGGGTTCTGTGCATCATAGTCTTTGGACAAACCAGGAGACTATAAGTAAGGGACAGCACGCTTGCAGAACGCAGGCGACATTCTCCAGGTATTCACCATGGAAAATGCCTGCCCTAATTAGGAACACAAGATATTTCTCATGTTGTCCCTGTTGACTTAGAAACTAGGCTAAGCAGTGAAGATTAGGCAATGACTATAAGCTCTACATGAGGGATTTTTGTTGTATTTTTTAAAGCACTGTGGTTTAGTTAAAAAAAAAAAATAATAATAATAACAACTCTCTTGGGTGAATAGCCCAGAATGTCAATCTGATAGCATTCACATTCTGGGTAATTCTCTCTCAACCTCATTTCCTTCATCTGTACAATGGGGATAATTTATTTGTGAGAATTAAATATGGGAACATATTTAAAACACCTGCTCTATGCTAGAGACTCAATGAATCATAGTTTTCTTTATATGAAGTAGCACTGGGAAAGATAATCACTGTTAATGAAAAATAAACAATAAATATTAATACCCTTAGAAACCAATATAAAAACTAGACTCAGTAGGTAGTAGTGATTTAAAAATGATATTAATGATAAGTCTAGTGTTGTCTTGTTTTGTTTTTTAAGGTATAAGATTTCATAATCCTTTTGTCAGGTTGTTTTGCTAAAAACAGAATATTTGTTAAACATTCATGCAAAGCTGGTGATTCTGTTAATAAAGCGATAATTCTTGATAAACTTGCCAACAAAGCTCCATTCAAACTCTTATCTTCTACAGGATGGTATGTGTCCTGGTATCATAGTGGGTTACATGTTGTGCTGCTAAATACAATGTCCGCAGTTCAAGTCTACCATGCACTCTGCAGGAGAAAGATGAGGGAGGGTTTCTGCTCCTTTAAAGATTTACCATCGCAGAAAACCCATACAGGGTCTCTGTGAGTTGGAAACAACTCCACGGCACACCACCATCACCACAGGATGATAAAGAAAATAAAGAAAACATATAAAGATTTAAAAGACTCCATAATAGAGAAGCATGCATACTTTTTAAAGCTTAAATGCAGCATTTAGCAGTTAACCTTAGAGAGTACAAATAAATTCAACAACAAAATTGCACCACGAGGTAGCCACTGTAATCCAGGGCTCATGTGAATCCTACAGAACACAACTAAACAGCAGATTTCTCATCAACAAAAGTTGTTAGAAAACAATAGAATGCTATCTTCCTGGAAAACTTTGAAGAGAATGAGTATTCCACAACACTTAATTACTTGTTTTCATGAGGAACCTGTACATTGACCAAGGGGCAGTCATTAGAGCAGAACAAAGGGACACCGAATGGTTTAAAATTAGGAAAGCTGTGTGTCAAGGTTGTATTCTTTCACCAGACTTACTCTGTATACTGAACAAATAATCGAGAAGCTGGATTATAAGAAGAAGATCGTGGCATCAGGACTGAAGGAAGACTCATTAACAACCTGTGATATGAAGACCATACAACCTTGCTTGCTGAAGTGAAGAAGACTTAAAATACTTACTAATGAAAGTCAAAGAACACAGCTTACAGTATGGATTACATCTCAATGTAAAGAAAACACAAATTGTCACCACTGGACCAATAAATAACATCATGATAAATGGAGAAGCGATTGAAATTGCCAAGTCTTCATTTTGCTTAGATCCACTATCAACACTCTTGGAAGCACAAGTCAAGAAATCAAACAACTTATTGTATTTGGCAAATCTGCTGCACAAGACCTCCTCAAAGTGTTTAAGAACAAAGATGTCAGTTTGAGAACTAAGGTGTGCCTGACCCAAGTCATATTTTCCATAGTTTCATATGCATATGAAAGTTGGACACTGAATAAGGAAGGCCATAGATGAATTGATGCATTTGAGCTATGTGTTGGAGAACAACATTAAAAGTACCATGGACTTTTAACAAATCTGTTTTGGACGAAGTACAAACAGAATGCTTCTTTGAAGCCAGGATGGCAGCACTTCATCTCTCACATTTCAGACATATTATCAGGAGGAGAGACCATTCCGTGGAGAAGGATATCATGTTAGGTAACTTGGAGGGTCAACAAAAATGAGGATGATCTCCAATGAGAGGTATTGGCACAGTGGCAGCAGCAAATGTCTCAAGCTTAACAACAATTGTGAAGATGGTGCAACACTGGTCAGTGTTTTGTTCTGTTCATAAGGCCACTATGAATCATCACCTAACAACAGCAACATCATGAATCCCTAAAAGACATGTCAAACATAGAATAGCCAAAATATTCTCCTTCCCTCTATAATTTGGCCCCTACCAAGTTCTTCAGGTATTAATAAACTGAAAGTAGATAAAAAATGAAGAAACAAACAAACCTGGACATCATCTGTAATTCTTCTTTTTCCTTATATCATCCATGAAATTTATTTTAAAAACTTTTGGATTTTGATATGCTAATTACATGTATAATTGGACCACTCTTTTTTATCTGTCTTTGTTGTGGATATTGTTGTTGTTAGGTGCCATCGAGTTGGTACTGACTCATAGCGACCTTGTGCATAACAGAACGGAACACTACGCAGTCCTTGGCTAACCTCACAATTGTTGCCACTCTTAAGCCCACTGATGCTGCCACTTTGCCAATCTATCTCTCTGGGGGTCTTCCTCTTGTTCTCTGACCCTCCACCTTACCAAACATGATATCCTTCTCTCCCTCCTGACAACATGCCCGAAGTATGAGAGACGAAGTCTGCCATCCTTGCCTCCAAGGAGCACTCTGGCTATACTTCTTCCCTATAATTTATAGCCATAACGTATTTTCATCTGGCTAACTTCAACAGTTCTCTAACCTTGGCTTCTAGTTTTTTGAAATCTATGTTGTATTCTCTCATGTAAAGCCAGAGGACTACTTCCAATGCCTCTGCTGTATAAGAAATTCGTAATAATTTGTGAAAAGGATACACTCATTAGAACTTTTATATATAATCTGAGAAGTTAATTTTCTTTGGCCGGGTTTTCAGAGAAGCACAACTAGTGAAATATCTATATAAAGAAAAGTTTGTTATCAAGAAAATGGATTATAATTTTAGGGTCCCAGATCCCCAAATTAAAAGAGAAAGCCTTTCACAAGTGTCCATTACATAGGGAGCCGATCACACCCCCAAAAAATCATCCCTTCAATTGATTGGATGCTCATAGCTACTCACTATAGAGCTAACTCTGCCTGTATTAGATTTCATCACTATCGGAATAAACACATCTGTATAGCTCTGGTAGCATAGTGGTTACGAATCGGGCTGCTAACCTTAAGTTTGGCAGTTCAAAACTACCAGCGGTTCCTCAGGAGAAAGATGAGGTGTTCTGCTCCCATAAATATGTACAGCCTCTGAAACCCTGTACAGGGACCCTCGCTATGAGTCGGAACCGACTCCACGGCACATAACAACAACAACAACAACATAGCTAAACTTCTGGAAATTCTGGCCAAGGCAAGTTTAAACAGAGCCCTAAGCATTATAGTCTGCCCTTCTAAACTTGACACCTATAAACTATATGCATATTCCCTAAATAAAGAAAATTATAAAGTCATGCTTGTGTTTAACAAGATATAACTAAAACAAGTACAACTGAAAATTCACTGGCCCCATTTGCATCTTATATGGTACAAATAAGCACAGCAAAAATGTTTGATGCACACATGCAAAACAAAACAAAAGGTATGTATTCATTTAAATGTCATAAGGCTATTCTGTAAGCCAGCCCACTTCCCATAGGCACACAACCTTACTTGGTTTAGGACCCTAGAGTTCATAGCTCATCTGTCTTTCCATGCCACCACCTCTCCTGTTGTCTCTGTTGTCTGCTTTTCCAGGCAGGAATCCCAAGCTCCATTTATGCTCTTTCTAATTGTTGGTCCTGGGATCATCTGAATTGAAAGATTGACTACTCCTCCATATTAGTTACACATCTCCTTCAGTTACAGTTCTGGCAATCACAATTAATCCTACTAACAATTTACTCACAATGGAAATCATTTAATTCTATCAGCTTGTTCTCCCATCTCCTTTCACCAGACCTATCTAGAAAAGAGGAAAACTAGTCAGTGAAGATTCTCCACTGTGCCCTCACACTCATGAAAGCTTGGAAGTCAAACACTTTATGCCTTCCAGTTGTTGTTGTTGTTGTTAAGGCCGTTGAGTCTGTTCTGACCCATAGCGATGCTGTATAGGGTTTCCAAGCAGCAACTGGTGACGTTGAACCACCAACCTTTTAGTGCACATGGCTTTACAGTCCGGTGCATTAACCCACAGCACCACACCAGAACTCCTTATTCCTTAATACCCCCCCCCCCCATTTTTGATGTTGTTGTTGTTGTTGTTACGTGCCTTCGAGTTTCCAAGGAACAGCTGGTGAGCTTGAAGCACCAACCTTGAGGTTTAAACCAACTTTGCAACCCAGTGTATTAACCCTGTGTCATACTAAGTCTCCCCATTTTTGATAGTCGAAGTCTAAATTGCCTGTCCCTATCAATTTAGTATACAAGGAGGCAAGCATATTCCTTGATCTTAAGTCTTCCATTCTGGTTGGAGTTTTAAGCTACTGTGTCTATAAGCAAAAGTCCAGTCCAACAAATTATAGCAATTGACACCGCTCACAGTACCATGCATCTTTATCTTCATCTGGTCAGGTTCTGGTCAGCTCAGCCTTAGCTATCCAAGCTAAATCAAATGGGTGCCAGCTACAAGTTTGGGAGTTCACACACTCCTGCCTGCACTTCAAACCAGCTAGCCCCTTCACTTTCAGCCTTACCCCTCAGGGGCTACATCAGTGCCTGTAAGCTCAGAATTTCACACAACTCTGTAAACTTCAGACCAATCAGCCTTCCTTATTCTCTCATCTCAACGTCATTGGATGACAATAGAACATGTCCATACTCACCCCTTGTCTTGTTGCTACATTTCCCCTAATTTCACTCACACATAGACCCAGGTGGTCACCTAGGAGCATATGGCTGATCAGTTCCCTTTAAATTTCAGTCCTAAGAAGGGTATTTTCTTTGCTTTGTTGACTCTAAAACACAAAATGCCAAATTGTGTCTGCTTTTTTTTTTTTTTTTTTTCCCTCTGCTGTCTTTCAATCATGAATCTCCTGTTCTATTAGCTGTGCTGAGTTGGTCTGCAAGTCTTTTCAATTGCAAATGTCCCAACTGTGAAGATTCTGGGTCTGGCTCAGGATTCCACATAAGGCCCCATAGTCTGCATTGTCTTAAACCAAGAATCCTATTTTTTCTAGGCAAGTTTTAACTCCCCTTTTAGCAAATCCAGTCAAGTCTATGCTGAAGTCAGACTGACAGGTTTTCTGTAATCATCACATGCAATATTCATTTCTATTGTACATTTTTGGCTATTTTGCAATAATAGTCTTGAGAAACCATTTTTCATAAGGCAGTCAAACACATAAACCTTTTGAAAACACTCAAAATTTAAAAGACTAAATCTTGTCTTCTACCTTGAACTAGACTCATTCATATGCATATGGATTCGGGCCTCTGGCTGGGTGGATTCCAGTAGGTCAAGGCCCTATATCAGCCATTCTTTTTAACTGGTATGTCAAAGGTTCCAGGCAACTCCAGAAGTTGAGGCTCTCCCCTCTGCTTGAGTATTTTCCCCAATGCCCCTTCATTCTTTCTCTTATAAAACCAGATGCTTCCTTGAGTCGGGAGCTATTGCAATGAATCCTGATCCTGATGCCAACTGCAAAAACCATGTGGGGACATTGTCTGACTTCCTCTCACTCTATAAGGGGGAAAGAGGACCAAACTCAAAATCCACACAAGGCCTATGAAGTGGAGGTCAGACATGCCTCCAATTTTTAAAATTAGTCAGACTTGAGAATCAGTTTAGAAAACTCATCCTTGTCATTAAGTTTCTCTAAAAGTTATCTAAAAGTTAGTTCAGGTTTTCTAGAGAAGCAAAATCAGGGATGTATATATTGTTGTTGTTAAGTGCCATCAAGTTGGTTCCTACCAACCCTGTATAGGGTTTCTGAGGAGTGGTTGGTGAGCTTGAACAACTGAGGTTGCAGGTCAGACTAACTTTGCAGTCCAGTGCAGTAACTCACAGCACCACACCAGGGCTCATAAATATATGTATATATATTCAGATAAGTTTATTATCAAGGAAATAGGTTACACTTGTAGAGTCCCAGGTCCCCAGTGGAAGAGAGAGATAGAGCCTTTCTCAAGTGTCCATTACATTGGGAGCAGGCTAAACCCCAAGGAAGCATTCCTTCAATTGATTGGTTACCCACCATAGAACTAAATATGACTTTATTAGGTTTAATCACCATGAGAATAATCACATCTCAACTGCTTAAACTCTGGAAATCCTGGCCTTGTCAAGTTGACACAAAATTCTAATCATTACTGTAATATTTGCTTGGAGTTTTGTAAAGTTATATATTTCCATGCACCTCATACCTATATATGCAGAGTTCAAGATGAAATATGCTTGCTCACAATAGCACACTGTATTATGGTTACTTCTGAAAATGATATACTGAGGAAAGATAAATTTCCTGAAATATAACACTCAAGTGGAAAAGAGTAAATATGAAAAGTGTTAAAAAAAGTAATATACTAAAAAAGGGTAGCTTCTAACACATCATAAAAAATTTAAATTATTAAAAGTACTGTTTTCACATTATACATTTTTCTTAACAATAGTTAAAGAATTAATTTTTTTATTAGAATTACTTCAAATATCATAATCTTTCTGACATTTAAAGTAGGTCTCCAGAGAATAATTTTGTAAGAAAAGATCCCTGACATAAGTATAAACATTCTTTCACTAACTGGTTAAAATTATTTGGATTATAATATGTTACATCTGCAATGAGAATCTACTCACCTCTCATTTGTCAGTTTGTCGTACCATGATAGCTTGCATGTTGCTGTGATGCTGGTATTGTAAATACTAGCAAGGTCATCCATGATGGACAGGTTTCAGCTGAGCTTCCTGACTTTCTCATACTTTGGACATTTTATCAGGAGGGACCAATCCCTGAAAAGGGATATTGTGCTTGATAGAGTGGAGGGTCAGCAAAGAAGAGGAATCAGTGCCAGCGCAATGGGCTCAAGTGCAACAATAAATTTGAGGATGCATGCCTGAGTAGTGTTTCTGTCTGTTCTTCATAGGGTCACTATGAGTAGGAACCTACTCAGCTGCACCTAACAACAACAAACATTCACTTCTAACTGATCTAAACAATAGCCCTACCAAGTAACTTACTTTTATTGACATTTGACTGTGAGGAAAATAAAGTTATATGATGTCCAGAAATTTGTTAGTGAGTACATGGAAGGAACTGTAGACCTAAATTTGGACTCAGTACTTCTGAAAGTATTGTGGGAGTGTTTCAGAAAGGATTTATGGGTAAAACATGTCTGGAAAACACCGGGTTAAACAAAGTTTCCTTACTCTACAACTTCTAGAGGCTTTTGATATGCTAATGTGATTATAAAGCTCTTCAAGGGGAATAGATTTTTCAGACTTTCACATCTGGACAGTTGCAGTATAAAGGAGGGAATTTTTTTTTTTAATTTCAAAATGATTATAGTATTTTTCTTTGAGTGGTTGTGAAGAAAGAGTATTCTTCATCAAATATTTTAGGAAAAACATCATCATACTATTAAGCTTTTATTATTTGAGATTTTCATAAAATGAAGCACAAATATAACAGAAATATATTATCTCGGAATAGGATATATATAGAGAGAGAGAAAGAGAGAGAGAGAGAGAGAGAGAGAGAGAGAGCAACAGTGCTGCTTGCTACCACCATATATAAAAATAATGTCTATACCTAGATTTCATCCTTCCATGTTGAAATTTTCACTTGTATTCTCTTATATCACATAATTTATTTTGAGAATAAATAAGAGAAACATTTTCTTTGTACAACTTCTCCAAGGATATTTTTTTCTTTGCCTTGAAGTAACAATGAAGATTGTCAGCTGTCAATGCAAGATCCTTGGGGAATTTGGAAATGTAAATTATTTTCTTATGTAGTGACAGAATGTCCTTTTGTTATTGGAGCTGGGAATATCAAACACTAATACACGGTTGCTAAGGGAAGTGTTGAACCAGGAGATAGCTGCTTACAGATTTTCTTTGCTCTCCCCTCTAGTTTTGTAATTAACATGTCACAAGCCTTAAGAAAGAAATTAAATAATTCAACATTCTGTGCTTTTCTAGACTTTTGGGAACAATAGGTAGTGACATATTTATAGTAATTATTTTCCCTAGTCTCCAGTCATGTGTATAACCAGTTTAATGGATGCTTACCAAAGAAAAATATTCAGCTAGGAAAATCTTTCAGGAACACGACTGTTGATACACTGTTCTCAATTCAAATGCATGAAACTTTTGAATATAATTTTGTAAAAAAAAGTCTTAAGCTCATGTTGCTTTGTTGTTGTTAGGTGCCATTATGATATTTTTTACTAAAAATAACTTAATGTTACAGTGTAGAACTGTCCCACAGAGTTTTCTAGACTATAATCTTTTGGAGAGCAGATCAACAGGTTTTTTATTCTGCAAAGAGGTTGGATAGATTTGATTCACCAACTTTTCAGTTGCAACCAAGTATTAACCATTGCACCACCATGATTCCTTTAAAAAACAGCTAAACCCAAAATATGTGGGACCTTCAAAATTTTGTAGAAAAATTTCACTATCTTTTAATTCCATTAGCATTTTGAAGGAACTTCCCTTCCAAGGTATCCAAAAATCAGAATATCAGTTTATATAATTTTGAACCGGGATTGGGGACCTAATGCCTAGGGGACGATTTGAAAGACATTTTAGGGCAAAAGATGTGGACCTAAGTAATGTAACCGAGAGATGATAATGAAAAGCTGACCTAAATTTAGAATCTTCAATACTGTCCTAAGTATATAAAGAAGAATAGCTAACCCACCAAACTCCTCCAAACATAACACACACAAACACACAAGATCAATAATGATAGCATTACGGTCATTCATCAGTCAGGGATTCGGACTAGTGAGGGAAAAACAAAACTTTGAAAATAAAATCCGAGGGTTGATCGGATTTTCTTTTATACTAATCACAATGCTCTAGAATTCTGAACTGAGAAATTAAATTAAGACATGAATTAAGTTAGGTGAACACCTTAGAGTTCTGTTGTTGTTATTGTTAAGCATCTTAGAGACATTGCTGACTCTTAGTGACCCTGTATAGTTTCCAAGTAGCAGCTGGTGAGTTTGAACCACTGGTCTTGTGCTTCAAACAAACCTTGTGGCCCAGTGCTTATCTTACATTGCCATACCAGAACTCTTCTATAGAATCCTAAATCAAACCTCTCTTGAGAAGGTTCTAAGAGACACGCCAAATTACATTCAGTAAAGACTGTGTCTTATAAGGTTACTTCTTGTTTTTAAGTACTGAAGGTTCTGGCTTAGTATTTCTGAGTATGTAAGTCTTTGTGTGAGCAGAAAGCCTTATCTTTCTCCCATGGAGCAGTTGATAGGTTTCAACCACTGAATTTAAAGTTCACAGTACATTGCTTACCCTACAGTGCCATTGAACTCCCAAAAGCTTGTTGTTGCTATTAAATGCATCAAGTCAGTACCTATTTATAGTGACCTTATGCACCACAGAATAAAACACTGCCCTGTTTTACGCCATCCTCACAATCGTTGCTACACTTGAACCCATTGTTGTTGCCACTGTGCCAATCTGTTGCATTAGGTTTCTTCCTTTTTTTCACTGACTCTCCACTTTACCAAAAGCATGATGTTTCTCTCTAAGGAATGATCCCTTTTGATAATATGTCTAAAGTATGAGAGACAAAGTCTGGTCATCATGGTTTCTAAGGAGCATCTGACTACACTTCTTCCAACACAGATTTGTTTGCTCTTTTGGCAGTCCATGGTACTTCTAATAGTTTCCTCCAACCCCATAACTCAAATGCATTGATTTTTCTATGCTCTTCCTTATTCATTATCCAACTTTCACATGTATATGAGGTTGTTTAAAATATCATTGCTTGTGCCAGGCGCACCTTAGCCCTCAAACTGACATCTTTGTTCTTGAACACTTTAAAGAGGTCAAAAGCTTACTTGTTGTTAAGTGCCATCGAGTCAATTCCAACTCATAGTGACTAGCAGCCATCTAAAATATGGTGATTGGTCTCTACTCATCCAGAGTAAAAAGGAAGCAAGGAAACCAAAGACTCAGAGAATAAACTACTTATGGGACTAATACTCTACATGAACCATGGCCTCATCTACACTGAGACCAGAAGTAAATGGTGCCCAACTGCTATTACAAACTATCCTGATCAGCACCAATAGATGGATCCTGAAATAGTAGGAGAAAAAGGTGGAACAGAGTCTAGAGACTAGTAGAGAGTTGAGAACTAGAGACTATTGCTTTGAGATACTTCTTAAACCTTCAACTAAAACTAACTCCTGGGGTCAGTTTTTAGTTAAATCGCAGATTGATTCATAAAATAAGAATGTCCTTCATAAGTAAGGCAGTTTTTTGAAAACAAATCTTTCTTATAAGTCTAAATGGCCTAAGTATCTTGAAAATAATTAAGGAGAAAAAATGAAAGGAAACCTTAACTTTAGAACATAATACAAATACACAGGTGTATTTGAAAATGAGTAAATAGAACTTCTAGAAAATAAAATCGTTACTTAAAAAATAAGTAAATATTAAGCAATTAGTTAAACATATCTTAAAAGAAAATTGGAAGTTCATTTTGAGAAAATTATCAGAATAGATCACATAAAGATTAAAAAGGCAAAATACGAAAAACACACAGAACAAAATGAATAAGAAGCTTCATGTTAGAAACAAATTTAAAATGGATAAACCAGAGAGAATATTTTGGTGTTGTTAAGTGTCTTCAAAATGATTCAGACTCATAGTCAGTTTCCAAGGAGTGACTGGTGAGTTTGAACCACTGATCTTCCAGTTCAAACAAACATTGTAGTCAAGTGCTTATCCTGCAAAGTCATACCAGGACTCCAGAGAGAATGTGTAAGAGCTGATAATTTAAAGGATAATGACCAAAATTTTCCCAGAAATGAAGGAAAATGAGTCCAAGAGTAAAGATATGCATTTGCATCAAAAGATAAAAGAATATAAGTAAATCTGTCCCTGCTACAAGATTGTATAAATATCTATTTCTTTTTTAAATCAGAGAACACGCATTGTTCAACAGGAATGGTTTATGTAATTGACAGTTATGATAATGATGAACAATGTCTCTTAAAATTCTGTAGGTCAGTATTTATAATGTGGATTTTACTCATTCTGAAAAATCTGTTGTTGTTTTTGTAACTTGTTAACTAAAAACAAGATTTCACTAAATATTTGAGTCTTGCATAAAGTTAGTATCTTCTTTTATGATTAAAAGAGATGATGAAACACCAAACCGAATGAGAGATGAAATTCCACCTTATTTTTACTAGAGTCCCTCATTTCGTCAACATGCAGAAATGTTGATGTATGGAGTGGCCTGATACGCCCAAAGCCAAACTTTTAGTTTTTCTGGTTGATGTTTTCCTATAAACCTGGCAAGTGCATATAGGACTACAAATAGCACTGTCGTTGTTAATTGTCCTAGAGTTGCTTCTGACGCATAACAACCCAGTATAAAGTTTCAAGCATTGGCTGGTAGGTTTGAACCACCAAAATTTCATTTCAAACTGAATTTGTGGTCCAGTGTTTATCCTACAGTGCCACACCAGGACAATGGTTCTGTTTTGTCTAATAGCTGTTTTAGTGCTCCAAAGGAGATCTTGCAGAATTTATAATGCATCTTAATTTTAGAGTACTATTATATATCCTGGCTTGGGGCTGTAGGATAAGCACTGGATGGTAGTAAAAACTCACCAGCTGCTCCTTGGAAACCCTATACAGGGTCGCAATTAGTCGCAACTGACTCAATGGCACTAAACAATAACACTAACATTAATATGATAGTAGTCCTGGTGTGGCATGATTGGATAAGCACTGGACCATAAAGGTTAACAAAAACAACGAACGTTAATGAGACATACGGGAATTCTGGTGTGGCACTAGGCAGTTCAAACCCACCAACTGCTATTTGGAAATCCTTTACAGGGTCGCTGTGGGTCAGAACCCACTCAATGACACTCAACAAAAACAATCAGTTAATATGATAGAAACAATATAGCAATTCTGAAGTAGTAGAGGGAAAAATAATACATAATATATTCAAAGAAAGTGAATAATCTAAAAAGAAAACTGAAGCTTTTGAACTTTCATAGAATTAGTCAAGTATATTATGTAACTAAATTAACACAGAACTTTAGGTTTGCTGAATCTCTATAGCCCAAACCTATTGTTGGCATATAGCGTAGTGGTTACGAATCGGCCTGTGAGCCTTAAAGTCAGCAGTTCGAAACTACAAGCTGTTCTGCAGAAGAAAGATGAGGCTTTCTGCTCCCGTAAAGATTTACAGCCTCGGAAACCCTGTACAGGATCCCTATGAGTTGGAACGGACTCCATGGCGCATAACCACCACCACCAGTGTTGGCATATTAAATAAGGTGGCAATTTCAATTTAAAATTGTTTATGTTCAAGCAAAAAATATTATAAATAATATCTATATAATGTATTATCTCAGAAATATTTCTTCAAATGAGTGCCTCTAAATAACATGATCAATGGAAAATATGACAGTAAAAGTGTTAAAACAGATTCACTGCTTATATTAAGATTAATTATTGGATACTTAGGCTGTGTCTATTTTAGTTACATAATTTTTTTCATTTTCATCTTCTGAATTAAAGTTGCAATAGTAGATTTTGCTAAAATTCAAGTTGATATCAACTATAGAAACAGACATAAAATATAATCTTTGTTGTAGAAATATATGAAGGTACTTCAAAAAGGTTACTGGAGAAATTTCATGATTTTCAAATTACATTTTCACGAACTTTCTGAATGCCCCTTTGTGTTATGTTAAATTAATTTTCAATGGAAAATTAATGCTTTACTCAAAATTATTTTGATGGCAGATGTTTTAATTATGTTTACAAATATTGGATAAAATACAAAAGTATGTCTGATGCACTTATTGATGCATACATTTTTTTAAATGTTTTATTGTGAATTATATGATAGTTTACATGGGAGAACATTAGTTTTACATTCATTCTATTATATATTGTTTCATTGCCATGGTTCCAATCCCCTCCATGCATCATCAACCAACCAAAGTGTATACACTGCAAGCCTGCCCACTACACTATCCCCTGCCCCCCTTCAGTCTTCAGCGCACAGTCGCTCTCCCTCTCTGGATCAAAAGTCCCCAGCTGCTCCATTGCTCCACGACATCATCTCTGCCTCCATCTCAGGCATCACTGCTTCTCTGGGTAGGGTCCCGCTCTCGGCTCTTCTCCATTGATGGTCCTAGGGACCTCAGCTCCTAGACTGGAAAGTTAATC
>NW_006408657.1:2376266-2376763 GCF_000296735.1 Chrysochloris asiatica | reverse complement strand
TCTGTATCCCAGAGCCCTGTAGTTTCAAGGTTGTGCATACATCATTCTTTACCTCTGTCCCACTTAGCCCATTCAAACATGCCTATTTGTTCTCCCATCTGCTTTGTTCTTCCATTCCCCTCTTCCTTCTGGTATATTGCCCCCCTCCCCAGCACCCAAATTTCCTGTGTCTGATCCCTGTCCTGTGCTCCACCTTCCCCTCCCTCCCCTCACCCACACCCAACTTACCAGCGATCAACAAAGAATTCCCCCCAACCCCGTTTAGTATGGGTTCTTTTTCTTAGTCTTTTACAGTAGTGGTGCTATGTAGTATTTCTCTTTTTGTGACTGACTAATTTCACTCAGCATGATGTCCTCAAGTTTCATCCATGTTATGCCGTGGCTCGCCGCTTCCTTGTTATTCTTCAAGGTAGCATAATATTCCATTGTGTGTAGATACCATGTTTATCCATTCTTCAGTTGATGGGCACTTTGGCTGTCTCCATCTTTTTGCTATT
>NW_006408657.1:2349358-2375632 GCF_000296735.1 Chrysochloris asiatica | reverse complement strand
GGCTGTATGTAGATGCGTTAATTTCTGGATTCTCGATTCTGTTCCATTGATCTATGTACCTTTCATTGTACCAGTACCAAGCTGTTTTGACCACTCTAGCTATGTTTGATATATACATTTTTATAATTTAATAATGTTATTGGTAATTTGGAAATCATAAAATTCCTTTTATGCATCAGATGATGTCATTTGTTACAATAAATTTAATATTCTCTTTGGGATATCAAAGCCATGAAAAATAAATCAGTGTAACAAAATTGTTTGTAAATAATGCATTGCTTCTCATTTTGATGAAGGGAATTTCTCGTAGTATAAGGAACATGAGTAAGGATATCGATTATTTGATTGAGTGATAATATATTGATTGCCTCTGAGGCTCATTAAGGGTGCACAATTAGATCTTTACGAAAGGTATCTCTAATCCTTATAACAGTTTTACAAAACAGACATCATTAACCTCATTTTTAAAAAGACTAAAATTTTTCAATGAACTTGTCCAGTATGCCACAAAGTTTAGTCAAAAGATTCTAGCTTCCAGACACAGTTTTAACCATTAGATCAGCAAATAGTTTTTTAGTTGTAGATTTTATAAGAGTTGATATTATGTCAGTTTATCCTTTTTATGATTTTTAGTAAGAACCTCCCAATAATGTTGAGATTAAATAAAATCAGAATTCAATACAGTTAATGGGAGTCTATAAAGAATCTCAAGTTTTATTTTGAATACATTTAATTGGTATTTCTCTCATTCAATAAACATTTATCTAATGCCTTCTATGTACCAGACAACACAAAACATAAAATAGCACTGGCAAATCCATAGCAATCATAAACGATGTGATACTTGATAAATATAACTCATACAATGAGGAGAAAAAAATTAGAAAAAAATTTAGACACAACAATTTGACCTTCTTTTGCAACACAATAAGAAGTGTCATTTTCCCCTATCTAAATTTTCTTTCAAAATATGGAACACCAGCTGTAAGGGAGCTGAGATTGCTTCTGCATAGGTCTTCAAAATATCCTTCTGAGCATGCCTGGAACAATGGATTACAAATAATTAAATCACTCACACCATCTGTGAACCATTCTGAATCTTCAATGATTACTTAAGACTCTCATTGCATGGAACATATTCTGAGAACAAATGAATAAAATTAATTCAAGTGTTAAAACTATCCACACTTTGATTTTCATGAAACAAAAGGGATTACAATGTTTCCAAGTTTATGAAGATATCTTATGTTTTTCCTGTCCTCTTTATGAGCCAGTAAGTTTTAAAATCTTAAATGTGCTTACAATTTACTTTTATTTAAAAAAATTAAATGTATTTATTCATGCAAGCATCATTACACAATGTAATTTTATTTAAAAATATTCCATGTTTTATGTTATTTTATTTAATATTCTGTGTATGCCTCAACACCTATTAAATAATAGCACTAGATTGCTAACCACAACATTGAGGGTTCAATCCCACCAATCACTCCTTGTAAACCCAACCATGGATTCTAGGAGTTGGAACAGACTTGTCTGCACATAACAGCAACAACATTCTAATACAGATCTAAATGAAATCCTAGCTGATTGCATTCTCAAATTTGACACCAGATACTATAATCATTTGGAGGAGATTATTGAAAATGCCATGGGCTGCCAAAAGAACCAATAGATCCATTTTTGAAGAAGTGCAGCCAGAGTGCTCCTTGGAGTCCAGGATGGCCAAACTTGGTCTCTCATACTTCGGACATATAGTCAGGAGGGACCAGTCGCTCAAGAAGGATATCATGTTTGGTAAGGTGAAGGGACAGAGAAAGAGAGGAAGATCAACAACGAAATGGATTGGCCAAGTGGCAGCATCGATGGACTCAAGTGTGAAAACAGTAGTGAGATTGGCCCAGGATCGGGCAGTGTTTCGTTCTGCTGTGCATAAGGTTGCTGTGAGTTGGTACTGACTCGATGGCACCTAACAACAATAACAACTATAATCATGAGGAACTTAATTAAAAAAACAACAACAAAATTCTGCTGTTGCAACACAGGTGAAACATTGGTAAACTATATTTAGTGCTAAGGGGCTCGATGTGGTGACGAAAGAGTCCTGGTGTAATGCTATAAGATAAGCATTGGACAGAAAAGCTGGTTTGAATCTCAAGGTGGTTAAAACTCACTAGCTGGTCTTCAAAAACCCTGTACAGATTGGGCCACTATGAGTGGAAACTGATTCCAAGGCACTTAATAACAACAACAACAAGGAGTCCTGGTAGCATAGTGGATTACAAGCTGGGCTGCTATGTGCAAGATCAGTAGTTTGAATATACCGGTCACTTCACTGGTGAAAGATGAAGCTTTCTGCTTTTGTAAAGCTTTACAACCTTGGAAACCCTATACAGGGTTGCTTTGAATCGGAACCAACTTGTTGGCACACAACCACTACCAATGTATGGGTTTGAATCCTGGTTTGGCACTGTAGGATAAGCCTTGGACTAATCATAAGATTGGTCGTTGAAATCCTCCAGCTGTACCTTGGAAACCCTATACAGGGATGCTATGAGTTGGAACTGACTGGGTGGCACTTAACAACATCAACAAAATATATGGATGAAAGGTAAATAGATAAAATTAAAACCAAGTGTCCATATTTGTACAAACTAAGAATGTTCAAGTTAATTGATATCTCAGCACCTTTGTTGCTGTATAGCAATTCATGGACCATTATTGCCAGGGCAAAGTAACTGGGAAAGGTACCAGGAGATCCATGCAAATAATTTTCCATAATAGTTACTGTAGAATATCTTGGTGCCAAAAAAAGAAAGAACAAATGAATTTCATAATTATATGTGTGTGGTGATGTGAGCTAATGCGTCAGACTGCAAAATCATTTGAACTTCAAGGTCAGTGGTTCAAGATCACAAGCTGCTCTTTGGAAACTTTATACAGGATTGCTATGGGTCGGAATCGACTCAATGGCACTCTAAATTAGCATACCATTCGTAAGTCCTTGATATGTACAGAAGTCATAACTTGTGAAGTGATTAGTATCTAGACATACTCAAAATATACGTGAATAATAAGAGTATATAAATCACATTATACAAAGGTAAGTAACAAAATATTGCTTCAAAGTCATAGAAACCTTTAGTATCTATCAAAATGTGAACCTATTGCTTCTTGACATATTCTCTATCAAAATCTATACACTCCTTAGAGGCGTCTTGCCATCCCTGTAAGACCTGCTATTATGCTCTAGGATAAGAACTCGACTCCAAGGTTGGTTTGAACCATAAGGCTGGTGGTTTAAACTCACCAGTCTCTCTTATAAAGGGTTGCTATGAGTCATATCTGACTTGATGGCACTAAAGAACAACCCTTTCTTGAAGAATTCTGTACCCTTTGGTTTACATCACATCAAAATGGCATTGCTGAGGAACTCAGTATGTGCTTTTTTTCATTCTTCTTTGACTTTGGGCATCAAAAAGAAGTCTGGAAGGGTAAGAACAGGTCTTTAGTGTGGATGGGGTTAGGTTTCCCAGTGAAATTCTCATAGGAGAGTCCTGGATACTATCAAAGAACAAGCAGGTGCATTGTCATTATATAAAAAAAATTTCTCTGGACAATTTTCTTACTCTTAGAAATTTTCTTAAACCAATGCCACTTTAAATTTTCTTACAACTTCACCATAATAAGCTCTCACGAGTGTCCTGTGTCCTTCATGAAAATCTATCAAGATTACCTCCTTGTAATCCCAACAAACAGTTGTCTTAACCATCTGACCTTGGTCTTTGTATCATATTGGTAAATCCAAGACTTTTCCCCAAGATCTTTGCTTAAATTTGAAAATGGCAAACCAAGTGAGATCCTAACATCAGGAGCTCTCACAGCAACATTCTTTTAGCAGTTTCTGCACTTCCACAACAGTTTCTTCATTGTCAAAGTTGAGTGTCTTCCTGCTCATCTTTGATGTGTTCCTGGCATTCTTAAAACACTTGAATCTGTCTAAAAAATTTTTATGTGGGACAGCATTCCTATAAACTTGTTACTAAGCTTCACTGATTTAGGAAGATATCCACTTGATTTTTTTGGACAAAAAAATTTATATTAGCTCTGACCTCAAAATTGATTTTGCCCACTGGAAAAATGTCTCTCTCTCTTTTTTTTTAAAGGCATCTTTTTGAAACTAAGACAAGTGTATTTATTTGGACACTTGTCTGTAGCTATCCACAGATCATAGAGACATGCTTAAAAGCATTTTGTTTGGAATAAATCCATGCGTGTATGCAATGGAATGATAGTAGCAATTATTTTTAATGTACCCTTATATTTTCATTTTGTACCTCATAGAATTTCCACATGTAAAGTTATTTTGAAAGCTAGACCTTTAACTTATTGACCTTGCTAATGAAAACTGGCTTCTTTATCTACTACCACCAAGTGCTCCTATTTTAAACTCGACAAATTGGTTTTTTTCTCAGAGGTTTGGATTTCTCTGTATCTTTGCCTGGTTGTCTTCTCCCATTTCTCAGATTTCCCAGCAGTACCTCCTCTAATAGTCTTTCTTCAACATCTTCTCTGATGTAGTTCCCAACATCCACTCTACCCTCCTCATATGCTATATTACATCAGTCTATTTATTTTTCTTGGATCACTTACCACAATCTGAAAATGTTACATAAATTTCTTTAATTGTTTGTAAGCTCCCTTACACCTTTACAACTGAGTTTTTGTGAGAGCAAGAAACTTGTATGTGTTGTTAACTGTTATTTTCCCATAAACAGTGAGTAGACTAGTTGTTGTTATCAAGTGTCGTTGAGTTGCTTCTGACTCATAGTGACCCTGTGTATGGTTTCTGAGAATGTAAGTTGTTATGGGAGAGAAAGATTCATCTTTCTGCCACAGAGTGGCTTGGGGACAGTATAGAGTAAGTATTCAGTTACAATATGTTGAAGCAAGAAAGGGAAAATGGGAAGATGGAAAGAAGGAATATCATGATTCTATAGAATCCTTTGTACTTCAATTAGTTGTATGTTTTCTTATAAAAGTGTGGATAGTGCAACTCTTCCTGCCCTCTGAAAGTGTTCACTGGTCCATCATGAATGGAGAAAATAAGAGCAAGTGTGTAGAACTTTTTATAGAGCTGAAAGTACAAAAGTATTGTCCTTTAATGTTAAATTACAACTTTCTCTAATTTACCGACATTTCACTGCCCTTTCTTGCATCTTATTTTTTTCTTTGCCTTAAATTTTATTATAATGCTCTTGATTAGAAAAAAAAAAATAAATGAGTAACTTTGACACTTCATGAGGTTCCTTAACATTGTTGCTAGTATTTTTATACTGGAATGCAGACTTCAAGGTCAATGATTCAGAACAACAACACTGTGAAATGATGATGGAGACACTTACTCATATGAGAAATGAAATTCCTCCCAAGTTACTATGTCCGTTACTTGAAATTTTTGGAATTAGGAATGTTGTTGTTGTTAAGTGCCATCGAATTGGTTCCATTTCACAGTTACCTAGTATAAGGTTTCCAATGCTGTAAATCCTTGTAGGGACAAAAAGCTTCATCTTTCTCTTGAAGAGTGGTTAGTGGGCTCGAACTCCTAACATGGTGGTTTACAGTTCAGTACTTACCATACAGAATCACCTCGCTCCCAGCATTAGGAATGGCAAGCACTAAAAGCCCACCATCACCACCGCTTTTTATGGTCTTCTGTCTTCTTTTTTTTGAAAACCACAAGCATTATTCATTGTAGTAAGAATATGGAATTTTTTTTTGTGAACTATGAGGTATACAGATACAATAAGATAAAATGGAATGGAAGTGTGTCACAACATCTGCCTAGTACTTTAAAAATTCAGACATACATAAATGCTAAGTATTCAGGTTAGTGTCTATCCTATATAAATTAGATACATTATCATTAGCTCCTATTTTCACATTCTTACTGGTAACGGTGGTAATAATAGTAACTGAAAAATCTATCTTGACCTATTTTGCTTAGGTTATTTTTACTAAACAGTATTTGCTCATTTATAAACATTTTCATCCTTTGGATTTTAATGTGTGGTTTTTTTGTTTGTTTGTTTCACAGAATATATAATTTGTAATAGCAGCAATTGGTAATGCTGTTTGTCATCCAAGATAACAAATGAATCGGTTTACTTTAACACCAAAATGTTACCTTTCCTTTGCTTTATCAAATACTTGAATTTCTACGAATTCAGAGCTGTACAAATGCACCACTTTTTACATTCATATATATGCTTTTCTTACATTCTTCAGTTCCAAATAAAAGACTTCAGTGACAAATGCTTATCATAGCTCTTTTCATTTTATATTGTTACATACATCATTTTATCAGTTCCTTACCCCCTTTGTGTTGTTGTTATGTGCCATGGAATCGGTTCCGACTCATAGCGACCCTGTACAGGGTTTCCAAGGCTGAAAATCTTTACAGGAGCAGAAAGCCTCATCTTTCTCCCGCGGAACAGCTGGTAGTTTCGATCTGCTGACCTTGTGGTTCTCAGCCCCTTTTTGGCTTTTAAAATTTTGGGGGCCATAAAATAAGCAATGAATTTAGTATTGAAAAAAGTTTTGAGTAGTGAGTAATTGATTTTTTTCTCCGATTTGATAAAACACTTTATTGTAGCTGCTTTTACAGTTTTGGGAAGAAAATCATATCTAGGACCTCAGTTAATTATCGTTTTAAAAATCTATGGTTTGAAATAAATGTAAAAGTGACACTGTGAATATGGTTTCTTTGAGTTAAAGCTTGTAAATTTGCTGGGCAGAACATAGCAATTTTTTATTGAAATGTTTGCCATGGGAAAATACAATGATAACTATTTTCTGGAACATTGACAGAGAATAAGCTATTTCAGGAGGAACTGTCTGGATTGTAAATTGGAGCACATTAAGCCCAAGGTGTCATTAAACTTAGAAAACCTTAAGAAAGAATTAGACAAAATCTTTCATTAAAAAAAAAAAAGTTTTTGTTCAGTGATAGCTTACATATTTTGGAAAATGATTTAGAAACTGTCAATGTCTATTATTTTGTAATAAATAATATTACATACAATAGTCTATATACCCAGTAGTATTTCATTTCTCCAGAGGTCAGATGGGCACTATTATGAATTACCTGGAACAAAGCCAAGAATTAGCAAATGAGTAGAACAACAGGTTTCTGGATTCCCTAAATTAATTTTATAAATTTTGTGAAATTCAAAGTTTTCTTTAGTTTCTCCATGAGATGATCTTTCAGGTCCTTTCTTGGAGATTTTTCTTTGCTCTTATTCTAGCAATTATTTTAATAAACTTAATTATCCTGTTTTTCTCACCACAGTGGAAGTAAAACTGAAAAGGAAGGATAAATGACAACCAAGAAGGAGTAGATGACAGACTTTAACAGTGAGGCAAAACTGTTCTCTTTGTAGTTTATTTATGGTACTGCATGGTAAGGCGATAGAGCACAAAGGGAGTTTGAACTGTAAGGTCGGCAGTTTAAACTCATCAGCTCCTCCTTAGAAACCCTACACTTGATGGCACTTACCAAGGTCAACTACACATTTATATATGTGTATAGGAAGGAGCCCAGTTGGAGAAATGCTTGAGTTTTAGATTGCTACTCGACAGCACTTAACAACCCAAAAGGTCAGCAGTTCTAATCCACTAGTGACTCCACAAGACAAATGACCTTATATTCTGCTCCCATAAATATTTCAGTCGGAGAAACCCTATGGGGAACTTGCTCTCTATTCAGAGTCTAGTCCATAACACAATACAACAGTACTTGTGTAGGGACATAGCCCTGAGACTCATTGTCCTGTTGTTAAGTGCTGCCAAATGGGTTCAACTCATAGTGATCCTGGATAGGGTTTCCAAGGCTATTCAATTTAGAGGGAACAGAAACCCTCATCTTTGTCCTGCCCAGTGTCTGGGGGTTTAGAACTACTGGCCTTATGGTTTGCAGTCCAATGTTTATCCTGCAGAATCACCACACTTCCTCTTTAGACTGTTATTATTAAGTGCTTTCAAGTCCCTTGTGACTCTAAGCAACCCTGTATAGGGTTTCCAAGGCTTTCAATCTTTGCAGGAGCAGAACGGCTCATCTTGTAGTTTGTTGTCCAGTGATTATCCTGTGGAGCCATGGCACTCCCCCTTTGTAGTCTATTGTTGTTGTTAAGTGCCATCGAGTCTTTTCCGACTCATAACAACCATATATATGGTTTCCAAGGAGCTACTGGTGGGTTTGAACCATCAGCCTTATGGTAAGCTGTCCAACTCTGATCTTACGGCACCACACCAGGACTTCAAAACCAAATTATCGAATGCTGATAATGATAGCTATGATAGAGATAAATGATAAAAATAGACAAAACAAATTATTTGTTTTTTTGTTAATATTTGTTTTTAACTTTTCATTTTGTTGCTTTTGAATGCCTGCAAGTTGGTTCTGACTCATAAAGACCCTGCAGAGGGTTTCCAAGGAATGACTGGTGGATTTGAACTACCGACATTTCAGTTAGCAGTCCAGTACTTATCCTACAGTGCCACATCAAGATTTTTTTTTTTTAACAGTTTCTTCCCAAATCAATTTAGGCTAAGAAATCACTAAAATCTCAGCTATTTCAGAAGTGTTTAGCACATAACAGCACATGGAATCTAAGATTTCTAAATCTGTAAATAATGTTGACTGCTTGTTTATACCTGTTTCTATAAATACAGGGTTGCTGAGTTGGAACCAGCTGGATGGCACTTAACAACAACATAGGGATATGTATTTTTTACATACGTACATATAAATGTAAAAACTTCAGGTGTGGTGCTGTAGGATCAACGTTGGACTACAAATCTCAAAGTTGGCAGTTCAAATCCACTAGTTCTTCTCAGAAACCCTATGCAGGGGCGCTATTAGTCCTAACCAACTTGACAAGTTTTAATGAAAACAGTATGTTTATATACTATAAATGTTTTCAGATACATGTTTAGTTATCAAAATATATACTTTACCTTTAGAAAATATTAGATGGCCTCATTGAGATGGTGAGTTTTGTAGTTTGTTCTTCATTTAACAGTAAAGTTCCAAATTATCTGTGTTGTAGCTCCCTATATTTAGTGCAGATATATAAAATCATTGTAGGTATTTTAAAAGTGAATAGAATGTACGGTAGCTATGAAACTCATGTTTTTTTGGTATCAGATCATTAAGAATTCATGAATATTAATATTATATTTCAAAATCAATATTGGTTGGTTGGTTTATTATGTACCATGAACGTGGATCTGACTTATAGTTACCCTGTATAGGGTTTGAGTCTGTAAATCTTTATGAGAGCAAAAAGCCTCATCTATCTCCTGTGGAACAGCTGTTAGTTTTGAACTGTTGACCTTGAGGTTAGCAACCCAACTTATAACCACTACGCTCCCAGAGCCCCTTAAGTGTTTATTAGGAGCCCTTCAAATTAAGGATATTTAGATAAAAGTGGCTTCTTGTGTAAGCCCAAAGATATAGGACAAGTTTTCAGACTTAATAAAAGCAATTTGAAGCATTGAAGCACCACTGAAGCAGTTATTTTTAAAAGGAAGCAAACAAACCTATAGGAATGCTGGCATTTTGTTGTAAGTTTAGTGAAATGTCTCCTTGACCTGAGTATTTTTCCTGGTAGGTATATTTTTATTAATTAGTCAATTGCTTATGCATTGAACTCTTAGATCAGGCAAAATGAATCCAATATTGGACCTTCTCACATAAGACAATTATTTTCCATTTGCTGGTGAGGTTCCTCACTTATCTTCAGGAACCTTAAACAGCTAAAAGTAATTATTTTGTTCATATGCCACAGAAACCACCAATCATTGGCAGAATTCTTCAGTTAAATAGTTCTGCAGTGAGAATACCGACGTTTTAGGGGATTATCTTCATTTCCTTGTGGGCGGTTATAAAGAACAGAAATGTATTTTCTTAAAGATCTGGAGGCTAAAAGTTCAAATCAGGGTTTCAGGCACTTTGATTCCTTCCTTGTAGATAGCTGTTGGTGTCTTTGGTTTCTTGCCTTGTAGGCTATTTTCACATAATGTCTGTTTAACTCACCCATCTATAAACAGGCCTTTGTTTCTAATCTTCTCTTTTTATATCTCAGTAGTGATTAGATTTAGAATCTTCTCAACTTGGAGGGGGTGACCTAATTAACACAACAAAGTAAACCCTATTTTCAAACAAGATTACATTCATAGGTTTAGGGTTTAGGAATCCAGCAAATCTTTTGTTCAGACACAATTTACTCCATAAAAGTCGTAATGTGGAATTCATTCTAAATATATTTGCCTGCATGTTTAAAATTGGCTTCACATGCATTCAATCTTGATCCATGTTACTATAGCTCTGATTGAACCAAAAGTAACATTTTATGTGAAAATCAATTGCCACGGAATATGTCTGATTAACAGGTTACATAGAAGCTTTATTTACCACTTAAACCTTTATTTGACTCTACTATTATTTTTATCATCGTTAAGTGCCTTCCAGTGGATTCTGACTCATAGCAACCCTATGTGAATACAACAGGGTCCAGCATCATGCTCACAGTTGCTGTTGCATCTCATTGGATCTCATTGGACCTCTGTTGCATCTCAGTGGATAGCTTCCTCTTTTTCACTGACCATCCATTTACCATGCATGATGTCCTTTTTCAGGGACTAGCCCATTCTTATCACATTGTCACAGTATATGAGATAAATGTTGCCATTCACCCTTCTAAGGGGTTATTTCTGGCTGTACTTGTTCCAAGACATAACTGAATTTCGAACCACAAGATTTGTGGTTTAAACCCACCATCTGCTCCTCAGAAACCCTAAACAGGATTGCCTTGAGCCAGAATCGACTAGACAGCACTTAACAATAACAAGTGGGTGTTATTGGTACTAAAACGCAGGCACTGAGAAATGGAGGCACTGAATGAAAGGTTTTAGTTTAGACTAAAGTAAAATAGAACCTGAATAGCCATCTTAGACCGGTGGCCATAGCTGCAAATTAATTCCCTCCATGACTACATTCCGTAATCAATTACTCCTTTCCAATCTCCAAATCTGAACTTGTGGCCCAAATGAAGGGAGAAACTCTCCTCACAGGAACAAAGGTGAAATAAAAACAATACAACAAAACCAGAGGACAAGTTCCACAATCTTGATTTTCTTCCCCCTTTAAAGTCCCAAGCTGACCTCCAGTAAGGGAGACAGGCTTACTGAGAGATTTCTGCTCCCTGTCCACCTGTACATGGATACTCAATAAACACTTTACTCTTTGATCTGAGCCATGTCTCTGAGTATTCACTGGTTCAACAGCAGGCAAAACAATGGATCAATAAAAACAACCCTTTGGAGTTATAGTACTTTTAATATTCTTTGCCAATTCCATAATTAAAATGCATAAATTCTTCTCCTGTATTCTTTATTCATTGTTCAGCTTTCACATGCTTATGAGGCAATTGAAAATACCATGACTTGAGTCAGGCATACCTTAGTTCTCCAACAGAAATCTTTGCTCTTTAAAACTGTAAAGAAGTCTTTTGCTGGAGATTTGCCCATTGAATTACCTCATTTGATTTTTTACTGCAACTTGCATGTAAAATAAAATCCTTGAAAACTTCAGTCTTTTCTCTCATTATCATGATGCTCTTTATTGGTCAAGTTGTGAGGAGGATTTTTGTTTCCTTTATCTTGAGATGTAATCTATACTGAAGGGTATATTCTTTGATGTTCATCAGTAAGTGCTTCAAGTCTTCTTTAATTTCAGCAAGCAAGGTTGTATCATTTGCATATCACACTTCTTTAATGAACTTCCTCAGATCCTGATGTTGCATTCTTCTGCATAGAGACCAGCTTCTCAGGTTATTTAATAAGCATATAAACTGAGTAAATATTGTTAAAAGATGCAAGACTGAGGCATATTTTTCCTGAATTTAAACAATGCAGTACCCTTTCTTTTCTGTACATAGGACTGTCTCTTGGTCTGTGAACAATTTTCACATGAGAACACTTAAGTGATCTGGAATTCCCATTTCTAGCAATGATATTTATAGTTTGTTATGATCTAAACAGTTAAATGCTTTTGCATAATCAATAACACACAAACAATTTTCCGGTAGTTTTCAGTCAAGACCTAAGTGACTTCAGGGACCTATATCCCTTGTCCCCTGTCATCTTCTGAATCTGGCTTGAATTTCTGAAAGCTCTCTATACTGCTGCAAGTTTAGAAATTATCTTGTACAAAAGTTTACTTACATGTGATATTAATGATATTGTTTGACAATGTCCCTCCCTTTCTGTGGGGCCACTTGTTTTTGGAATGGGCACAAATATGAATCTCTTCCAGTCAGTTGCCCCCTTCTTCCAAATTTATTGACATAGATAAATGAGTGGTCTTCAGTGCTGCATCAGTTTGTTGAAGCATTTCATTTTGTATTCTGTCAATTCCTGGAGCCTTGTTGTTTATTATTACCTTCAGTGAAGCTTGGGTGTCTTACATCAGTACTGTTAATTATTTTATCATATGCTACCTCCTTAAATGGTTGAACATTAACCAATAAGTTTTGGTATAGTGACTCTGTGTATTCCTCCCAGCCGCTTATGAAGTTTAGTGCATTGTGCAATATTTGGCCCATGGAATACTTAAATATTACAACTTGAGGCTTGGATTTTTTTGTTCACTTCTTTCAGCTTGAGAAGTGCTGACCATGTTCTTCCATTTTGGTTTTCTGACTATGAATTTTATGTTAAAGTTAAGTCAGAGATCTATTATTTTACCAGTTCAAATAATACAAAGGTTTTATTACGAAAAAATTGTTGTTAAGCACCTTTGAGTTGGCCCAACTCATAGCGAGCCCGTAGAGGGTTTCCAAGACTTTAAGTCTTTGTGGGAGTTCTAACTGCTGACTTTGTGGTTCTAAGATGGTGCTTATCTTTTGCTGTCACCTTGCCACATCCCACCTTTGTGACATAAAAACTGTTTATAATTTGGTATTAGTTTTGCATATGTTACTTTATGCTGTTTAAACATATATGATGGTAAGTAAAAATGCATTGCTTCTAGGATTCCAGTCCATACATGCACAGGTTTATTCCAAACAAAACTTGTCTGGTTTAAACATGTCTCTGAGATCAAGGTACCCTAAAAAGAAAAAGTTCATTCAAATCAGTGACTTCCTAAGTGCTAGTCACTTAAATTCAAGAGAGGTAAATTCAATGTTATCGTTACTATTTTATGGGATGCTGTACTTAATAACAACAAAGGGGGAACCATGGTAACTATTTTGGAAGGTCCTGGTATAATAGGGGTTATTATCAAGAAATTTTAAGAAAAGTGAAACGTGCATTGGTGAGAAAAAGTCCAGTGAAGTTGTGCTGAGGAATTAATTTTCATGTCACGACATAACATCTAATCATTCTTTGAGGGCAACAAGAGAATTGCATTGGGAAACCTTAACTCTATCCACCCTATAGCCCTGATCTTGCCCCTTTAGACTGCCTTTTGTTCTCCAAGTTAAAAGAACATTGAAGAGTCACCTACTTTCAATTTTAAGTCTTTCTAGAACTCCAAAACTGCTATTGGATGTATTGCAAATTGAAGTGTGCAGAATTCTTCAGGACAGGGTGAGAGAAGCAGACAGCACCTTCATAAGTATATAGACCTAAATGGAATAGATGTTGAGAAACAGTATTTTGACATTTTGTTATTTTTTTTCCTAAGATGATTTTCTATGGTTTTGTGGCAATATTATTTTTACTTAACCTCATATGTTTTGTATGTATAAATTTTTTCTCCAATTTAAAATATTGTATCATTATGTCCATAATTTTCAAATATTCAGCCTATCAGGGATAGGCTGCACACAATGTTTTTAGGGCAGAACACTTAACACTTGCCAAGCACTGGAATGGTAACCAGAAGGTCATTGATTCAAAACCACCAGCCACTCCTTGGAAACCCTATACTGGATTGCTAGAGCCAAATTGACTCGATGGCAGTTAACAAGAACAATGGGTTTTGTAAGGAATGTGATTTTGGTCACTACATCAGTTTTCCTTAACCCACTTAATGTTCTCGCATCCTAGTGGAGCTGTTGGTTAAGCACTGGACTGTTAACTGCAAGATTGGCTGTTTAAATCCACCATTCACTTTGTGGACAAAAGATGAAACCCTATACAGTGTCATTGTTAATCAAATTCAACTTGGTGGAAGTGGGTTAGGAATTTTCTGGAACATTTAATAATTTACTTAACAATTAATTAAAACTTAAGAAAGAAGAACTGAGCCAAGAGTTATTTTCATATTATTTTCACTCTTGCTTTTAAAGTGATTGTACTGATGTAACATCACTTGTCATTAAATTATATACCATTGTAACCTTGTCATATATGTATTTCTTGTAAACAGATCATAAATTGCTGGAATGTTTGTTTCAACCCAATTTGAGATTATTTTGATTTTTCTGGGAAATTTTAGCCTATTTCATTTTTGCTTTGCTAATGCATGGAGTCCTGGCGTGTTGCTATAGGATAAGCACTGGGTTGTAAGGTCGATTTGAACCTCACATGGTAGTTCAAAACCACCAGCTACGCCTTGGAAACCATATATAGAGACAATATGAATCAGAACCGTCTCAACAGCACTTAACAACAGCAACAAGTATAAAAATGTGCAACTATTTACATTTAGTCTATTATGTTGTCTGATATATTTTATTTTCTCCTGTCCCTTGTTCATAATTTTCGATTCATTATGTTTGCAGTTCAATTTTGCATACAAGCCCCTTCCTGATAATTTGGAAGTTGTACTTTTCACTTCCACTTTACTAGTGCTTAAATTTTTATTTTTAACAATATTTGAAGCCTTTATGTCTTACGTATATCTTACAATACTTTAAAATTAAATGAGAACATTTTCTATTTCAGCAGTTCCTCCTTCTCAAATCAAAATCCAAAACCAACAAAATCCATTGCTACCTAGTTAATTCCAGCTCTTAGCAACGCTGTAGAACAGAGCTCCATAGGGTCTCCAAAGTTGTTATCTTTATGGACTCCTGGTGTGGCACTGTATGATCAGTACTGGATTGTGAACCAAAAGGTTGGCAGTTCAGACTCATCAGCTGCACCTTGGAAACCATATACAGGGTTGCTTTAAGTCAAACCTTTTATTTTCTTCCTTTATGATGTTATAGATATCATCCCATAACTCTCCTGGTCTTCATTCATTAGTATCTAATGCATCAAATCTGTTCTTGAAATGGTCTTTAAATTCAGTTAGATTGTTTTCAAGATTATAATTTCACTCTCGTCTACTTGTTTTAATTTTTTTCCACTTCAGCCTGAACTTGTATATGAGTAACTGATGATCTGTTATATAGTCTGCCCCTGGCCTGGTTTTCACCAATGATATTGAATTTCTCCATCAGCACTTCTCATAAATGTAGTAAATTTTATTTCTTTTAAGGTCCTTGTCCTTTTATGTTATTTTAAATATATATTTACAGTGAAGAAGTTGTTGGTCTTGCAAAGTTCCATCATATGATCTCCAGCATCATTTTTATCACCAAGGCCATATTAGCCAAATTTTGATTCTTCCTCTTTATATCCAATATTGGCATTTCAATCACTAGTATCAATACATCTTTATTGAATGGTTCATCAATTTCAAACTGAAGAAGTTGGTAGAATTCTTTTATTTCATCATCAGTGGGTTTAGCGGATGGTGAATAAATGCCACTATTTGTGGATAGTAAACTATCATAGACAGCATTTACTTTAAGATAGATCTTGAGATGTTATTCTTGACAATAAATGTGACACCATTCCTCTTTGAGTTTCCCGAAATATTAAACTTCGTTATTAAGTGCTGTTGAGTCACTACTGACCCATAGCGACCCTGTATAGGGTTTCCTAGGAACAGCTGGTGAGCTTGAACTGCATACTTTGCAGTTCAAATGGCTGTGCATTCTGGCACATTAACCCACAGTGTCACACCAGGACTCCATATTAAAATACATGATTGTAAAATTGAAAAATGGCCAATTCAAGTTCATTTCAGCTCACTAACACCTAGGATATCGATATTGATGCATTCCAGTTCATTTTTTTTTAAGTTTTTATTGTGGGTTATGTGATAGTTTACATGGGAGAACATTAGCTCTACATTCATCCTATTGTATTTCATTTCACTGCAATGATTATAATCCCCTCCATGAATCATCAGACAACCAAAGGGTACACCCTGCATGCCTGCCCCCGGGCAACAACACACAGCCCCTTTCCTTCCCTGAGTCCAGAGTCCCCAGCTGTTCCATCTCT
Organism: Chrysochloris asiatica; assembly: GCF_000296735.1. Taxonomy (NCBI): domain Eukaryota; kingdom Metazoa; phylum Chordata; class Mammalia; order Afrosoricida; family Chrysochloridae; genus Chrysochloris; species Chrysochloris asiatica. Next base: position 2,359,282 of record NW_006408657.1, on the reverse strand, counting down.
CCACGTCATCGTCTCTGCCTCCATCTCTGGCATCACTGCTTCTCTTGGTAGGGTCCCGCACTCAATAATTCTCCCTTTATGGTCCCAGGGACCTCCTCTCCTGGACTGCAAAATAAACCACTCCCTCCTTTTGTTACAAAACATCTACCTTTACATTTATGACCTTCACAGTCTGTCCTGATAGCAATTATTAACTATTGTACCACATAAGTCTTATCCCCATCTCTTTTCATCAGCCCTGTCCCAACAGATTGGAAACCATTCAGTGGAGATTCTACCTTCTCCCACATTCTCTGGAACTAGGTTCCCTTTGGAAAGCTTGTAAGTCAGTCAGTTCTTACCTTTGTAGCCCCCTGCCCCCATTTTGAGTAGCCAATGTCTAAGTTGCCCATTCCTGTCAACCCTGTGTACTGAGGGGGTAGGAATGATCTTTACTGTAAAGATCTATTCCCTCTTTTGAGCTACTGCATCCATAAGTATAGGTCAAGTTCATCAAATTGTAGTGGATTACTCTTTATTTCCTCTTCTTTTTTCTTCTAGTTGAGTTCTGATTATCTAGCCATCGAAATCAGGTCCAGTGGGTACTATCTTCAAGTATGCGTGTTCTTATGCATCTTCCCTCACTTCATATCAGCTGGACACTTCACTCTCATGTCTATTCCTCTGTGGTTATGTCACTGTCTCTGGGCCCAGGAGTCCCCAGGTCTTGCCATACTGCTGGCCAAACAGTTTTCAACCATGGCTCACAGGAATCTATTGAATATGGTCAGATTTAGCTCACAACTTCATTGCTATTTTTTCCCCCACTTCCCCTTATCAGTTACCAACATGGCCACCAGCTAGACAACACGCCTGCTCATGTATTCCCCTTAAGTCTTAGTCTTTGAAGGGGGTTTGCTCTGAGGGGACCTAACCACTTGCCTTGATGTCTCCCAGGCAAACAGCTTGCTTGTTCTTGTAGTAGTCAACCGGGCTGCCATTGTTGTTTTTGTTTTTTCCTGCTGGTCTTTTTTTTTTTTTTTCAGTCATTCTACAAATTTGTATTTATTATATAAGAGGGGGTTCTGAAAATTCATGGGAAATTCCATTATCTTTTAGCTCCATTTTTCTATGAACTTTTTTTAAAGTTTTTATTGTGAATTTTGTTTTAGTTTACATGGGTGAACATTAACTTTACATTCATCCTATCGTATTTTGTTTCATTGCAATGATCACAATTCCCTGCATGCATCATCAAACCTCTGTCCTATTTAGCCCATGTAAACCTGACTAGATATTCTCCCATCTGCCTTATTTTTCCTTTCCTCTTCCCCTTCTAGTTTCCCCCCCACCCCCAGCACCCAAACTATTCTGTGTCTATTCCATACCCTGTGCTCACTATGCTGTGCCTATTCAGTAACTTGTGGTCCAACTTCCCTTCCCTCCCCCTAAACCCACCACATACACCCCAGTAACCAACAACAACAACAGCAAAAAATATTAATAATAATAAATATTTAATGATAGATGGTTTTCCCCTTTAGTGTGGGTGCTTTTTCTTAATCTTTTACAATAATGGACCTATGCCTTTTTTTTTCCTCTTGTAACTGACTAATTTCACTCAGCATAATTTCCTCATGGTTCATCCATGTTATGTGGTGGTTTGCTGCTTCCTTGTTATTCTTTAGGGTAGCATAATGTGTATGTCCCAGAATTTTTTATCTGCTCTTCCATAGATGGGCAATTAGGCTGTATCCATCTTTTTGCTATTGCAAATAGTGCTGCTATGAACATTGGTGTTCATATATCTACTTGTGTTATGGCTCGTATTTCTTGTGGGTAAATACCAAGTAGAGGAATTGCTGGATCATAAGGTATTTCTATTTCCAACCTTCTGAGGAAGCACTCTATTGTTTCCAGAGTGGTTGGACCATTTTGCAATCACACAAGCAATGTAGGAGGATCCCAGTCTCTCCACATCCTCGCCAACATTTATTGTCCTCCACTTTTTTGATTTTGCTATTTTTGCCGGTGAGCGATGATATCTCATTGTTGTTTTGATTTGCATCGCTAATAGCTAGTGATTATGAACATTTCTTCATATGTTTTCATATATGTATTGGCTACCTGTATCTCCTCCTTGATGAAATGTCTGTTCATGTCCTGTGTACATTTTTAAATTGAGTTATTTGTCCTTTTCTTATAGAGGTGTTGTAGGTTCCTATATATTTTGGAAATTAGTCCTTTGTCTGATGTGTCATTGCAAAATATTTTTTCACGTTCTATGGGCTCCCTTTTTACTCTTTTGATGAAGTCTTTTCATTGCAAAATATTTTTTCACGTTCTATGGGCTCCCTTTTTACTCTTTTGATGAAGTCTTTTGATCTATTTTGTCTATTTTTGTTTGTGTAAGTTTCAAAATGTTTGGTAGTCTATGTATGCCCTGTATTAGAGCTCTCACATTTGTTCCTATTTTTTCATTGATGGCCTTCATAATTGTGGGATCACATTTAGGTCTTTAATCCTTGTTGAGTTGGTTTTTGTATAAGGTGTGAGGTGAAGGTCTTGTTTCAATCATTTGCATATCATTTTCCAGTTCTGCCAGCACCACCTGTTGAAGAGACCATCGCCTCCCCATACGATACATTTAGGTGTTTTGTCAAAAATCAATTGGCTGTATGTGGATTCGTTAATTTCTGGATTCTCACATCTGTTCCATTGATCAATGTATCTTTCATTATACCAGTATGAAGCTGTTTAGACCACTGTAGCCGTGTAGTAAATTTTGAAATCAGGGAGTGAGAGGCTTCTCAACTTGTTTTTCTTCTTAAGCAGTGCTTTGCTTATCCTTGGTCTCTTTCCTTTCCACATAAACTTTGTAATTATTTTTTACATCTCTTTGAAGAAAATCATTGGAGTCTGGATTGTGATTGCATTATATGTGTAAATTGCTTTGGGCAGTATTGACATTTCCACAATGTTAAGTCTTCCTATCCTCGAGCATGGTACAGTCTTCCATTTTTGTAAGTCTCTTTTGGTTTCTTGTAGTAGTGTTCTGTAGTTTACTTTGTATAGGTCCTTTGTTTCTCTGGTTACATTTATTCCTAGATATTTCATCCTTTGGGTGGCTATGATTAATGGTATTGTTCTCCTAATGTCCTTTTCAGCACTGTCATTATTGGTATAGAAGAACCCAACTGATTTTTGGATGTTGATCTTATATCCTGCCACTTTGTTGATTCTTCCAATGAAGCCTAGCAGCATTTTTGCTGAGTCTTTGGGGTTTTCTATATGTAGGATCATATCATCTGCAGATAGAGTTTTACTTCCTCTTTGTCAATTCGGATGCCCTTTATTTCCCTATCTTGCCATATAGCTCTGGCTAAGACTTCCAGCACAATATTGAATAGGAGTGATGACAAAGGGCATCCTTGTCTAGTTCCTATTCGCAGAGGGAAAGCTTTCAGTTTCTCTCCATTGAGAGTAGTAATAATATATACTCTTGATTATGTTGAGGAATTTCCCTTCAATTCCTACTTTGTTGAGGGTTTTTATCAGGAATGAGTGTTGGATTTTGTCAAATGCCTTTTCTGCATAAATCAATATGATCATGTGTGTGTGTGTTGTTGTTTCTGGTTTATATGGTGGGTTACATTGATTGTTTTTTCTAATGTAACCATACTCCCATCCCTGATATGAATTCCCACTTGGTCATGATGTATTATTTTTTTGATGTGCTGCTGGATTCTGTTGGCTAGGATTTTGTTGTGAATGTTTACATCTATGTTCATGAGGGATATTGGTCTATAATATTCTTTGTTAGTGATGTCCTTCCCTTGTTTTGGTATGATGGTTATGCTTGTTTCATAAAATGTATTAGGAAGTTTTCCATCTTCCTCTATATTCTGGAATAATTTGAGTAGAATTGGGACAGCTCTTCCCTGAATATCTGGTAGAACTCACCAGTGAAGCCATCTGGACCTGGACTTCTTTTGGTTGTGAGTTTTTTTATTACCTTATCCATTTCTTCTATTGTTATAGGTCTGTTCAAGTCTTGTACTTCACTCTGTGTGAGTTTCGGTAGGTCATGTTTTTCTAAAAATGTATCCATCTCTTCCAAGTTTTCTAATTTGTTGAAGTACAACTTTCCATAGTATTCTGTTATTATCCTTTTGATTTCCTTTGGTTCCATTGAGACATAGCTCATGTGTTTTCTAATGTGTGTTATTTGTGTTTTCTCCATCTTTACTTTTGTTAGGTTTGCCAATGGTTTGTCAATTTTATGAATCATTTCAAAGAACTGGTTTCTTGTCCTGTTGATTGTTTCTATACTTTTTCTGTTTTCTATCTCATTTATTTCTGCTCTGATCTTTATTATTTATTTTCTCTCAGTGATGGTAGGTTCCCTCTGTTGGTCTGTTTCTAGTTGCTGGAGATGCTGTGTTAATGTATTAATTTGGATTCTTTCTTATTTTTGAATGTGTGCTTTTACTGCAATAAATTGTCCTCTCAGCACCGTTTTCACTGTGTCCCAAAGATTTTGGTACGTTGTGTTTTTGTTCTCATTTGTTTCTAGGAACTTTGTGAATCCACATTTAGTTTCTTTCTTCTATTATGTTGTTGCTCTTCAGCAGGATGTTATTCAGTTTCCATGTATTAAACTTTGTTTCCTTGGTCTTCTTATTGTTGATTTCTAATTTTACGGTATTGTGGTCTTAAAATATCCTTTGTAGTATTTTTTTTTTTTCTTCGTGGTACTTTGATGTGTGTAAATTTACGGAAGCTTGCTTTGTGACTTAACACATGGTCAATTCTGGAGAATGTTCCACATGCGCTGTAAAAGAATGTGCACTGTTCTGTTGTTGGGTTGAATACTCTGTAGAGGTCTATGAGGTCAAGTTGGTTGGTTGTGCTGTTTAGTTCCTCTGTAGATTTGTAGAGTTTCTTTCTGGTTGTACTATCCCTTTTCAAAAGTGGCATATTAAAATCCCCCACTATAATTGTAGATATATCTATTTCTTTCTTCCATTCTAGTAGGGTTTGTTTTATATATCTTGGTGCTCTTTCATTTGGAGCGTAGATGTTAATTATGGTTATGTCATCTTGCTCAATTGGCCCTTCAGTCATGAGATAGTGTCCTTCTTTATCTATTATGTTGGTTTTTGCCTTAACGTTTATTTTATCAGAGATTAGTATTGCCACTCCTGCTTGTTTTTTATTGCTATAACCTTGGTATATTTTTTTCCGTCCTTTAATGTTTAGTCTGTTTTTGTCTTTGTGTATGGTGTGTCTCTTGCAGGCAGCATATTGAAAGGTTTTGTTTTCTTATCCATTCTGCCACTTTCTGTCTCTTCACTGGTGCATTTAATCTATTGACATTCAGTGTAATTATCAATAGGTATGGATTAACTGCTGTCATCGTGTCAATTTTTTTTGTGGTGCTGTTTGTCCTTTTGTTCTGAATGCCCTCTGGTGCTGTGTTCATGTTTCTTTTTGTCCTGTTTCCTGTCTGTTTCTTCTTAGTTTTAATGTTTCCTTGTTCCACTTGGATCTTCATTTTCATGATAAGTAGTGAAGTATTAATTTTCTTTGGAGTCACCCTATAGTCTATTAAGTTTTCCCTGCCATCTACTCGACCTCCTAACCAACTGGATCTCTATTCCTATATTTTTCCCTTCTTTGACATTGTTAATATTTTGACCTTTCATTGGTCTCACAGGTTCTCTGAATTTATTGCTGTAATTTTGTTCTGTTCTGAACTCTGCTATCTGTCGACTAAGTTCCAGGTGGTGTTGCCACATCTGTGAATATCTGGTTCTTGTCTGCTCTTGCTGGTTTTCATTCCAAAAAACTGCCTTTAAGATGTTTTTAAGCTCTAGATTGGCTTTGACAAAATCTCTTAGCTTCTGTTTATTATGGAATGTTTTGATTGCACCATCATATTTGATTGACAGTTTTGCTAGATAGATGATTCTTGGTTGTAAGTTGTTTTTTTTTTTTTTTCATTTAGGGTTTTATGTATGTCTTGCCTGCATGGTTTCTGCTGAGCACTCAGAGCTTAATCTGATTTGCTTGCCTTTGTTGGTAACATTTCTCTTTTCCCTGGCTGCTTTTAGGATTCTCTCCTTATCTTTGATTTTAGAGTGCTTGATTATGATATGTCTCAATGATTTTCTTTTGTGGTCTATCCTTCCTGGGGTTTGTTCAGCTCCTTAAATGTTTATCTTCTCATCCTTCAAGATGTTAGGAACATTTTCTTCCAGAAGCTCTCCAACTATCTCTTCTTTGGACTTCTGTGATTCTTCCTGTTCTGGAATGACAATAATTCTTAAGTTATTCCTCTGCATGTTATCCAGCACGAATCTTAGACTCTTTTCATACTTTTTAATCATTCTTTCTACTTGCTCTTCTATCTTAGCAGTATTGAGAGATTTGTCTTACAGCTCGCTGGTTCTGGCTTCTACCTCTTCCATTCTACTCCTTTGCCCTTTCAGTGTATGGTCCATTTCTGATAATTTATTATTAATCATCTGGACTTTTATGCAGGTTTTGGATTGTTTCCAATGTCATATCTATCTTGTTTGATTGCTCCTGTAGCGCTTTCCTGACTTCTTCCCTATTTTCCTCCACCCCTTTTTGAAGCATTTGAATTTGTTTCCATATAATTCTTCTGAATTCCTTCTCAGGCAGATCCAGAGCCTGTTCTTCTACTGGAAAGTCTGTGTCTGCTTCCAGCTAATTTGTCAAAGTTACTTTTATCTGTTTTTGGGCATGTTTTGAGATCTTTACTTGTGGTTTCTCTGACTTTTTCAGCAGTTGTGTGGATTTTTAATGCTTAAATGGATGTATGTTGCTTTGTTGTTAAGCTTGGTGAGCATCTCCTGGTCGATATGATCTGGAGATAGGCTTCCCTTTTCATGTATAATGCCCAGAAGCTAGTTTTGGCTCATGTCCAGATGGTGTACTACAGGGTATGCTTGTAGCTTGACTATATGGGCACAGTTGCTGTCTCTTCTTGGGTAAGGTAGGGGGATAAAACTCCAACCCCTGTGAAAAAAGTAAGGTCAAAAGGACCAAAGACAGGAAAAAAATATAAAAAGCAGAGACAGAAACCACAAATCAAAAACAAAATAAAATTGTGACGGACAATGTCCACTGGCCTTTGCTGTGCAGGCAGGGATAAAGGGTTCTGCCCAGGTCAACTTTGGGCCTGGTTCCCAGAGTCAGACTTCATAAGAAGCAGCCTGTGGGTTTCCTCTCTACGCCATTGGAAAACTGTGGGTTCAATGATGGACCCTTTAGGGGTGTTCTCCTGCCCACCTGAAGGTGTCTGGGCTGGGCGGTGAGGGCACGATCAGAGGGAACAAGAAAGATACATGAAAAATGAAAAGTGAAAGATAAAAAATCGGTCACACCTCTCCCTCCAGATGTGCAGCTCCGCTGCTTCTAGGGCTGGGTCATTGCCTCTGCTTTTCTGTGGCCCTGCCCTCCAGCCTGAGGATTTCTGGCGCCGTCTGCTGCAGCTGGATCCATTCAGAAGTCACTGTATTTTGCTTCACAGGTGGGAGCAGGAAACTGGCTCCCGGAACCTTAAACAAGATCCAAAGCTCTGCAGCTGTTCTGCGTATTGCTCTTTCTCTGCTTTTGGGGGGCTTTAGCAGACAAGCTTTCCGTATCTGTCTCTACTTACCTGCCCCCAAACCAGAAGTCTCCATTTCGTTTTTGACAGCTTGCAATTTTCCTAGATTCATGTAGTGCTGCAGGTTAATATGCTGGTATGTAAGATCACTTTGAACCGCATGGTTGGCAGTTGAAGCTCACCACCTGCTCCTTGGAAACCACACACAGGATGGCACACAACAACAATACCTCATACATTCCATTTTATGACCATTGATGGATGTTTGCAGCTGTTTCTCCTCATTTTGAGATATGCCCCATCCCAAATGAAGGTCTCCAAAGCTATGCTCCATTCATACCATTATGGTCAATTTTACTTTGAGGAGACAGCTCTTCCCCAGTTGTATTTTCAGTTCCTTCCAAACTTAAGGAATTATCTTCATGTTCTATAACTTATAACATTTTACTGCTCTTTATAAGGTTTTTGTCTTCAGACCCCATATCTGGCAGTGTTCCGCTGCTATTCATAGGGTTTATTTATAGTTGTTAACCATTAAGAAGTATTTTACCTCTCCTTCTTCCTAGTCTGTCTTAGTCTTGAAGTTCTACTGAAACTTATCTAGTATGAGTGACCCTGTTGGTATTTAATATGCCAGTGCCATAGCTTCCAGCATGCCACCAAAAGGCAAGCTACCACAATACAACAAAATGATAGATAAGTGGTGGTTACAATTCTTATTAGGTGATTAAATATACTGAGAGTATATGCATTCAAATAAACTTTTAAAACCCTTCCTGCCTTTGGAAAGGGTTGTTGATGTTGCTAAGTGTTGTCAAGTTGGTTTTCATTCATAAAGACCCTGTATGGTTTTCATTCATAAAGGAGTGGCTAATGAGTTTGAACCACCGACCTTGTGGTTCAAACAGACCGTGTTGTCCACTGTTTTCTTCTCTGTACCTTTAATCGGCTAAGTAGCATTGTGGGTCTCCAAGAAATAGAATAATTACTATTTCTTAAATTTGGGAATCAAGAGGAAACAGGACCTTGAATAATTCTTTCTACTTGTGTTCATGTACAATGTGTTACATTAATACCTTAATAAATTTCTAAAAAAACAAAGCATGGATGTAGTATAGCAATTTGGTAATGTAACATAGAGGAATGTTACATGGTCACATCAGGCATTCCTTTTAAATGCATAGCATTAAATCTATATCATGAATAAAATAGTTCGATTTGAAGCTACCAGTCTGTACTTTTGCATCCAGATATTTTCAGAAAAATATTCTTAAAAGCTAGTACTGAACTTTATTTTGTTCATTTTGTCAGCAAATATTTGCAAACTTTTCTATAGGAGTCCCTGGTTGCACTCTACTGCTAGCTGAAAGTTTGATGGTCCAAACCCACACAAAGGTCTGACTTCAAGATCTTTTTCTGAAAGGTTGTTGTTGTTAAGTGCCATCAAGTTGGTTCTGACTTTTAATTACTCTGCATTGGGTTCCCACGGAGAAACTGCTGGGTTTGAACTGCTGATCTTCTGTTTCAAAGTCCATGCTGATCCTACAGTGCCATACCAGAGTCCATGAAAACACTATAGATCATTTCTTCCCTGGATACATGAAATGGCAATAAGTTGAAATAAGACTTGATGGCAAGTAACAACAATCTGTACCCTACATAATATTCATGAGCCTTTGTTGCATTTATTTTCTCTTGTAAGGTAATGAGGGTATGTAGTCTTATCCATAAAATTATTGATTTTGTTGGTGATTTTATGTAAGACAGTAAGGTATGTTTTGGTGATTATATGTTGAGACTTGTTCTGGTGTGAGCCCAAAGTCATTTTCTTTGACTTCTCTCTCTGGTCATACTTGGTAACTAAAATTCTATCAATTATTAATTTATTTTAATTCTTTGTGAATCCGTAATAAAATGCAAATGTTATCCTGTGAAGTATAAACACTTCAAACTACTATAAGCCATTAACACTGTATCAAGATTCAGTTTATCAGTTTAATTAGATGGTAATTTAGCTTGGCCCTAAGGAATCCAATAAATTTGATAGGGTATAAGGGAGTCCTGGTGTGGCGCTGTTGATTAATGCGCCAGACTGCAAAGCCATTTGAACCGCAAGGTTGGTGGTTCAAGCGCACCAGTTGGCCCTTGAAAACCCTGTACAGGGTTGCTATTGGTCAGAATTGACTCAATGGCACTTAAAAAAAACAACATATAAGTGTCAAGTTTATCATATCATAAAATGCACCCAAAGGTCATTGGAGTCCTGGTGTAGCTCTGTGGGTTAATGCGCCAGACTACAAAGCCCT
>NW_006408657.1:2315146-2349232 GCF_000296735.1 Chrysochloris asiatica | reverse complement strand
GGAGGAATCAACATGAAACAAGTCCATGGATGAATCCAGTCAGACACCGTATTTGGTTCACTATTCATCTCTGGCCTGCTAGAAAGGGGACCCTCTTAACGAGTGACAAATCCAGTTTCAGCTGCATATCCTCTAGCCCAAATCCAATAATTCATTTACTTTAAGAATATAAATAACATGTGTCTAATGAATAATTTTCTTAACGTTTAAATTGACACCTTTATGTATTTTAGTGGGTTTTATTGTTTTTGTTTTCATTTATGTGTATTTTACAAATAGGGTAAGTTATAAACTTCATGGAGTCTTGGTGTGGCACTGTGGGTTAATGCACTGGACTGCAAGGTCAATTTGAACCACAAGGTCAGCATTTCAAACTCACTAGCCACTCCTAGGAAACCCTATACAAGGTCGCTATGAGTCGGAATAGACTCAGTGTCACATAACAACAGCAACAATAAATTTCATATTGTCTGTTAATCAATTATTTGTTCTTTTGTTGTAGCAAAGATTAACATGTATTGGTGGTGTATGATAAACACTGGACTGCAAACCCCAAAGATGGCATCTCAAACTAATCCATAGTAGAAAAGATGAGGCTTTGTGCTGTCATTAAAAATGTACAATCACAGATTCTCTATACAAGGTAGCTATGAGTCAGAATTGACTAGAAGACAGTGAGTTTGGGTTTATTCATGAATAGGAAGGGAGTCACGTTTAAGAACAAACACTCTCTCTCTGCTATTATCTCTGTATAGGATCATAAGCAATCTTCGTTGGACTCCTCGTGTGGCACTATACGATGACCACTGGTCTGTGAACCACAAGGTCAGCAGTTCAAACCCACTCCTTGTAAACCTTATACAGGGTGGCTATAAGTCAAAACTGACTCAACAGCACTTAACAACACCAACATGTGGCCTTGTTAGTCTATTTATTCTAAGTCTGTGTGCCCAGTTTCTTAATTCAAAAAACAAAACAAATTTCATTTACTGTCAAACTATTGATTTTACCATACCACTGATGTGTCTCCAAAATAGTATCATTGACACAGTAAACACATGCCTTTCTTTGGTGCCAGCTTTGTGTTTTGTTGTATATTTTATCATTTTAGGCTTTCTTCTCCCTATGGGTGAATACAAAATGTTTTGTTGTTGTTGTTTGTTTTAGGTCACACTTACTTGATGGTTTAATTGGACTTTTTGTGCTTATAGTCTTAAAAATTATAAAGCTGAGGTAAATATAAATATCTCACTATCCTTATTACTGTAATTATCCCTGGAAGGAAGTTTAGTTCTCTTTCTCAGAAGGCTTTTGAGAGGAGGAGACATTTACCTGTCTAAGATAATTTAAATCATTTCATTTATGACTCATCAGAGCCTACTTAAAGTCTACAATCCTATATGGGATTTGCATGCCATTGGGTTTTTCTTTTTAAATGTTATTAAAGCTACATCAAGTTGGTTCCTACTCATAGCAACGCTGTATCAGGTTTCCGAGGAGCGGCTGGTGGGTTTGAACTGTTGACCTTTTGGTTAACAGTCTAGTACTCATCTTAAAGTGTCACACTGGGACTCCTATAACACTAGCCATAGAAAATGCAATATATTACTTTAGAAAGTGATTTGTCTGTCTGTGTACATGCCAGACCTCAACATGTCAATTTAAGAAAAAATGAATATTCTAGAATATTCAAGACTGTCCTTCGGAGGAAAGCAAATGATAAATCAATTGATAGGTTTTCATGTTAAGACTCATTTTAAATTATGAATGGTCTCATTATATTTTGAAGAATTGATACATCTTCATGTTATCAATGCCAATAGAGTAGCATTCCATAAAGAGTTCCATCACCATATAATTTTTTTCTTTGGACAATAGTCTCATTTTGATAGTTGACCTTTGATTGTGTTGGCATATTTTCTATATACTATAGTTACGTATGATATATAGATATTTGTGAGAAGTATGTCATGATAGTATGGTTTGCAGTGAATTTTTCTTCTTGAGTGTCTTTGATCTCGTTATTCATATGTGGGCCAGTAACCACAACCTGTTTTAAATGTTTATTTTAACAGAGAGAAGTCCTTTAACTCACTGATGAAAACATTTTGTTTTAAAAACTGGGCTATAATGTACCATTTGTTTCAAAACATGATTGTCTTTATCTCTCCCTATTATGTGGCCTTTCAAGGAACATATTTTAAGTAATAAAAAGAATGTGATATCTAAAGTTTCAAAGAAAAAAACAGTTTATTTAAAACTTTGTGAGTGATACCTGTGCTTATTTAGATAGCTCAATATCTCAAAACTGTTTTGGCCTTAATTTTAAGAAGTACAAATGATAGCTTTGCTGTATAAGAATCATTTTGAAACATACATTGTGGTTTCCAGTTTTTTAAATAACAATAAGTACTTTTGGCGCAGCCTTCCATAATTCTTGCTTTTCATTCTCATTAAATGAGCACACATTATTCTTTGGGGTATACAAAGTTAGGAATGAAAATTAATAGAGAAAAAGGAAGTAATTTAGTATGGTCATAGCACTGCCTTGCTAATGATGCATGAATATCGATAATGATATTAAGTGGTAAAGAACATTAACAAAAGCAAGTTGATTTCAAAAGGTTAGACAGGATTTGTACACATCAGAATTCAGAAGGATATAATTATTCAAGGCAGAGTTAATGAAATTCAAATGAAAAGGCATAATATGAATATGAGTGCATAGGTTTTGCATAAAAAAGAGAACATGAGCACGATACTTCCAATTACACTGATTTTTTTTCATAACTGTCTGAAATTTTTATTAAACAAAACTGAAAGTCATTCAGTGAATATAGTTCATTCACTATAAACCTGCATGCCTGTGCCAAAAAGAATGATAAACTTTTAAGAAGTAGATAATAAACTAGACCTCCAAATGTCTGACTCTTATACTACAACACCTCAGGGCTCCATCAACTCAGTATAGGGTTTCTGAGGAGCGGCTATTGGGGTTTCCACTGGCCTTGTAATTCACAGTCCAGTGTTGATCCTACAGTGCCACACTCGTTGTTGTTGTTGTTGTTGTTAAGTAATTTCGATTTGGTTCCGATCCACAGCGACCCTGCATAGGGTTTGCAAGGAGTGACTGGTGAGCTTGAACTGCTAAATGTATGGTTCAAACCGACTTTGCAGTCCAGAGGATTAACCCACAGTGCCACACCAGGACTCCCACACAACACCACTCTGGTGGTGGTGGTTATGTGCTGTGGAGTCGGATCCAAATCATAGGGACACTGTACAGGGTTGCTGAGGCTGTAAATCTTTACAGGAGCAGAAAGACTCATATTTCTCCCACAGGACAGGTGGCAGTTTCGAACTGCTGACCTTAAGGTTCGCAGCCCGGTTCATAACCACTACACTACCAGAGCAAAAACGCAATGCTTTCTGCGCCCATTAAATTAACCTCATAATCAGGCAGGTGGCAGTTGATGAATTCAAAATCAAGGAATAGGGAAAGAGGCACTATTGGGAAACACCACAAACATCCAGCCTCAAATTTTTATCAATCCTATCACTAGGATTCCAAGTAGGAAACCATGGATTCAAAAGCCAATGCTACTGAACCCTTAGATCTTAGGGCTTTCTGAAGTTCCTATTAAAATATGAGTATCACCATTAGCCATACTTATTTATTGTTGTTGTTGTTGTTGAGTCAATTGTTGCTGTTGAGTCAATTCTGAATCATAGTGACCTTGTATAGGATTTTGAGGAGTAGCTGGTGGGTCTGAACTGCTGACCTTGTGGTTGACAATCCATTGCTTATTGTACAGTGCCACACCAGGAGTCCAGGCCTACTCCTATTGTACATTTTTGTGCTGATGTTAAGTGCCCTCAAATTGGTACCCACACAAAGTGGCCCTGAAGAGCGGCTGGTGGCTGTGAACTGCCGACTTTGTGGTCTAATGCATTATCCTGCAATACCACACTAGGATTCCATATTGCACCTTTATTAGCAGCTAACCTTAGCAAGAAACTAGCATTAAAACAGGAGCAATATCATTGATGTGGCAGAGAGACATGCTTAATAGAAAGAGACCAACCAAAGTACCTTGTGTCCCTCTTACCTCAGTCAAGATCATTGCTGCTGGTTGTCATTGTGTTGATTCTGACTCATGGAAACCCCAGGTGTGTACAGTAAATGTGCTTCATATATGGCTTTCAAGGCTATGACCTTTAAAAGCAGATTTTCTGACCTGTCTCCATGGGTGTCCATGAGTAGATTGGGGGAAAGGGAAATTCTCAAACCCTTTCCTTCAGTACTTTGGTATGATTTGGTATGATAATACTGCATGTGTTGGTTCCCTACCTCAACCCATACCTAGATTGTTAGGAAACCAGGAAATAAAAAATTGAAACTGGATGCCAAAATCAATGTTTTTTTGTTTTTTTTAGAATAAAACTACTCTTAAACCCTTATGGTTCTTGATCTTCCTTTTTTAAAATCATGGTACCAGTGTGTATGTTTCTCTATGTTTAAAATGCTAATAACGCTTTGGGAAAATAATAAATTCCTGCTTTATTAGACTTTTCGTCTTGCATTTCAAAATCTACTTTCAGCTCTTTGTCACCTATAGACCTGGACCTTTATAGCGCTATAAGACTCTTCTCATTATTAGGAAGCTAAAAGAATTGTTCTTTTGTGTATTTATACCAGCACACTGTCCATGAAGAAACTGTGATGGCGATGACTGAAGACATGCCTTTGGAAATTTCTTATGTGCCTTCTACTTATCTGACTGAGATCACTCACGTCACACAAGCACTATCAGAAGTGGAACAGCTTCTTAATGCTCCTGATCTCTGCTGTAAAGATTTTGAAGACCTCTTTAAACAAGAGGAATCTTTGAAGGTAAAAGCAAAGGACTTTCATTCAGATTTTATAAGATCACATTGATCCTTTTTGCCCTACTATAGCAATTGACTTAAATGTATACAGTGAATGCATTTTGACTTTCAGAGGGAATTCGTATATTTTAAAGTCAGCTTAGCTTTAGAATTCTGGATTAAATATAAAATGAGTGTTTTATAATATTTATTGCTGAGTGATTTCCTAAAACAAAAGTACACAAAAAAACATAGTATTTACATCAATTCGTTGCAGAAAGAACTCACAAATATATAAACTTTGATAAAGAACAGTTTAACCACAACCAATAAGTTATTTTTTTTCTCACAAAAAATAAAATGTAAATGAGGTTCTGAAGTGTATGTACCTTGTTGTTAGTTGCCATCATGTTGGTTCCTACTCATAGTGACCCTATGCACTACTAAACAAAACACTTCCCAGTCCTGCTGCATCCTAACAATTGCTGTTGTATTTGATCCCGGTATTGCAATAATATTGTTGTTAAATGCCATTGAGTTGGTTCCAACTCAACGCGACCCTATGTATGGTTGGCGAGGAGCAGCTGGTGAGTTTGAATTACTGACCTTGTGTTTTGTGGTCCAGTGCTTATCTTAAAATACTACACCAGGAGTCCAATACTATAGGTACTTAAAACATCCTTTCAAAGACTACCAACCAAATCTAGCTTCCCCCCCCGCCCCCACGCCAGCCACCAAAAGGAAGTTTCTAATTTCTAACCTCACACAAACCATGGTGGAGAAATAGGCTATGAATTATAGAGGTCTATGTCTGAAGAGAAATGTATGCAGCCTGAAAAAAATGCGCATAGTCATGTGTATCTCAAGATCATTTTAGTGATCATATATTTTTACACTCAAAATGAAGTGTTATCACATAGTCAGAGCTTGGTATTTTCCAATGCAAACAGCTTAATATTAGAGAAAGAAGAAGAATGTGCTATCAGTTGCACCTATTAACTAAAGTATAAGGTATTCTGCATAATTTTGTGGGAGCTTTTTCCATATCACACATGTGTTGGCACAAATCGATAAAGCTACTTGTTTGTTTTGGAAACCAGAGTTGCCATATATTTAAGGACTTGAGTTTAGTAGCTTACATTACAGCTAAAAAGTCATAAATTTTCAAATTAAAATAAAACAAGAGTGATAGAGATCACTGAAACAAGTTTGTTCACTTCAGTCTGGTACTGCTTCTTATGCCCTTTGAGGTAAAAATCAAGTCACTTATTAGTACAATGAAGAAAAAGTCCCAAATCAATTGATAAAGGAGGCATGCCAGCATTCCTGTCATTATTCCCATTAAGCAATTACTCAGGACAGGACAGTGTGCAAATTCAACATTGCCATTCACCACTTAAATCACTGCTAATGAGCTGGTATTCACTCCTGCCCATGTTCTTGGTCATATGGGTCATGAGAGCAGTCATCCTGAATTTATTAAGTTGCTTATTGAATATCTCTGTCTTCATACCTCTTAACCTGATGTACCCCCAGCTAAATTCAATCGTCCTGAATTTATTAAGTTGCTTGTAGACTCTCTCTCTCTTCATACCTTTTAACCTGGTGTGTACCTGACTCTACTCAAAATGAATCATTTATTCCTCCAAATATATTTAGAATTATTATAGCTGACACCAATTGTTGCGGTATTGATTATTGTGGTTTGTAAGAAAGTATTATTGCAGATTTAATTCAGCTGGATTACTGAATCTTCAAGAGATACAGTTGTGGGCATTGTTCCATCTGACTCCCAACAAATCTCCTGCAGCAGGCAAATGGGTTTTCTACCGTTATGGACATTTTGAAGGGGGATAGTTTTGATTTCAGTCTTTCCAATGAATATGCATTTCCTCTTAAAGGCATTCATCATTGTCAGTATCCAGTAGTAAAAATAGAAAATCAGTGCCTAAATTGTACAGCTGCTAGTTGGAAAGGGTGATATTAAATTGTGGTTGATTTTATTCCTGACAGATTTGCATGAATCAAATTGCAAATGTATAGTAAGTTGTGATTGTGGTTTAATGTATATATGTCTTTAAAGTACAATGCAACACAAATAATGTATAATAAGTTAAAATAATTGCATTCTGATTAAAATATAACTAAAATAGCATATGTAATTTTCAAAGAAGTACTGAGCTGGAAAGCAACCTAATCATTTTGACTGAGACTAAGCAGGTAAACAATTGCTTACATATGAAATTTGTATTTAGTAACTAATACTGGAGTCCTGGTATGGCACTGTAGGATAAGCACTGAACTACAAGGTTGGTTTTAACTGCAGGATTGGCTGTTCAAACTCCCGAGCTGCTCCTCAGAAACCCTATATGGAGTCAATGTAAGTCAGAACCCACTCAATGGCACTTAATAGCAATAGCAGCAGCAGCAACTCTAGTTAAGAGAGGCCTGGTGCAGCGCTTTAGGATTAGCATCGTACTGTTAGTTACAAGGTCGGCAGTTCCAAACCACTAGCCACTGTTTGTAGACCCTAACACATTCATTAGTGGCTTCCTCTCCTATGCTCCTCACTTCCTTACCGGTACTTCCCAGGATCATTCCCAAATAAATGATCGCATACACATTGTTGTTTTAGGATCTGTTTCTAGAACAACCCAACTTATGACAAGTAAAGAAGATAATGACATAAATACTGTTCATTCAGCATTTGTGAACAAAAGTCTTGGAAAATATTCCATGCCATTTCTAATAAAATTAATTCCCTGGTGATGCAGTTTCTCTCATCAAGAAGTTCCTTAAATTTTCAACTTGGTCTTGAATTTGCCTGAGGGGAAAACAAAACAAAACAATAAGCATGGCTTAGAATTAGAATGGAAACTAGACTTTCCTTTTCTCAATAATGAGAATCAATTTTTATGTAGTGTTGACTGGTGTGGATAAACACAGAACTGCTAACAAGAAGGTCAGGGGTTCAAACCCACCAACTGCTCCTTGGAAACCCTATACATGTTGCTATAAGTCAGAATCAATTCAACAGCACTTAACAACACTAGCCTTTAGGAGCTCTACTTACAACTCATGTATACTAAATTGTTTAATATCTTCCACAACTCTATGAATTATCTAAAATCATTATCCTCATTTTATAGATGAAGGAGGTAACACAGAGGTTAAGTGCTTGGATGCTAATCAAAACATTGCCAGGTCTAACCGACCAGCCACTCAGCAGGGGAAAGATGTGACAGTTTGCTTCCATAAGGATTTATAGTTTTGGAAAACCTATGACATTTCTACTCCATTCTATAGGGTCTGTATAAGTTGGAATCAACTTAATAGCAATGGATTGTTTTTGTGTTTTTGTTTTCTAGTAGAGGAAAATGGAGTAGTGTGAATTAAAATTACTTCACAAAATTGGTACAGCAAGTATTAGTTGAAGCAAGGGTTTGAACCCAAAAATTATAGTTACAGAATCTGTGCTGCTAATCACTATATTATACTACTCCTAATGAGACTGTCTTTAACATGCTGTGTGAAGTGTAACCACCAAATCTCACTGCTGTTGAGCCAATTCTGACTCATAACGACCTATAGAATAAAGTAGAACTGTTCTTGATTGAAATAGAAGACTCATATTTCTTCTATGGCATGGCTGGCAGGTTTGTACGGCTCACCCTTCAGTTATCAACCAAATATTTTACCCACTTCACCATTATGTCTCCACATTGAGTATGTTGTTGTTGATGTGTAGTCCGTTCAACTCAAAATTACCCTCTATACAGTTTCCGAGAACAGCAGGTGGGTTTAAACTGCTGACTTTGTGGTTGCCAATCCAGCACTTATCCTACAGTGCCACATCATGTTGCTTACAGAAAAGTAGAATTTTGACAAAATAAGGTAAAATACTGAGGTCTGTCATGCCCTGTTTATGTTTTTTGGGGGGAGTGGGATCCTGGCTTTGATTTCTAGATGAATTCATTTCAATTTTAAAAGAGTTCAGAGTAAGAAAGATGTAAAGGTAGAAGGAAACGGGGGAGAAGAGAATAAAGAAGGAAAGAATAAAATCAGTCATCGAAGAGGATAAAATGAGCTCTTCTTGGTAGCCTAGACACTGAGCAGAAGTGTTAGACATATGAAGAAAGCTCACAGATTTTCATAGGAGACCTGATATCAATGTAGAGTGTAGACAAAATCAAAAAGTATTGGCAACCATTTGTTCAACTTCAAAAAAATTTAGGGAGAATGGCTGCTGTTAATGTTTGTTGCTAAGTGCACTGGAGTTAGTTCTGACTCATAACGACCTGGTAAAGCGTTTCCAAGGAGCAGCTGGTGGGTTTGAATCACTGACCCACAGTGTCATATAAGAACTCCAGGGAGAGTGGTTAGTGAACTAAAGAGGAAAAAGACAATGTGTTATAAAATTAAAATAGTTTAAGCTTTGATTTCTGCGCATGCTTTTTGAAACCAAAGATGAATTGTTAAAGCAAGGGCTTATCTAAGGAGGGCCAGTTCATTCATTCAACAAATATTTATTAAGTTCTTACTATGTGCCAGTAACTATTGCAAGTTCTTAAAAACAGTGAACAAAACTGATGAATCCATGCTTTCATATAGCTTATATTTTAGAATCAGGAGAGAGACTATAAAATTATAGCCATGCCCAGTTCTTATTTATATGTTTGTAGTATAGACTTTTATATTTTGTACATGTCTTTCCTTTTTAGGAAATTATTCATTTTTTGTCGCCTCAAGTCACCATTATTTTATCAGGCCCAACGGATGTCCTACTTTGACTCCTAACACTGCAATTTACTCCCAACTTGGCTGAAAGTACTTTCACAACTCACCCTTACTCATTCCGTTGTTCCAGCAAGGCTACTGTAATGATCCCTATTCTATAAATTCTGGATGTCAGAAACTCATCCCTATTACAATTTTAAATTCCTAAAGCTGGTTGAAATTTGGAGGTTGCAATTAAATTGTGGGGAGATTTTCCTTCTCTTCGTTAACTATTCAAGCTGTGCTTGCCCTCTTATGATGTCACTGTTTGATCTATGATATATAATTACCAATTTGTTATTTATGCGGTCAGTGCATCATCTTATGGAGAACTTTCTTGCCAAAGTATATATTGTGTGTAGGAAGGATTTTTCACATGTCAACCACAAACCATGCAGAACAAATCAGTAGGGCAACTTACCAGTGAAAATAACTATTCCAAAATTTTGTAAGTTTGTTCTTAGATGCAAGCAAGTCAGTTCCAACTCATAACAACCCTATATACAAAGGGATAAAACACTGCCCAGTCCTGTGTGGTCCTCACGATCTTTCCTGTGTTTGACCCTATTGTGGCAGCCACTGTGTCAATCCACCCTTTTGAGGATCTTACTCTTGTATGGACCTCTGCCTTAACAAACATGAAGTACTACAGATACTGTTCCCTCCTCATAACATGTCCAAAGTATGATACAAAATTTTGCCATCTTCATTTCTAAAGAGCCTTCTGAATGAACTAATTCCAGTAAATATTTGCTCATTCTTCTGGCAGTCCATGAAACATTGTTTGTAAATACCATCATTCAGATGCATCAATTCTTCTCCAGTTCTACCTTATTCACTGTCTATCTTTCCATTAACATATGGCAATTGAAAATATCATGACTGGGGGGTCAGGCTCAACTTAGACTTCAAAGTGACATCTTTGCTTTGTAACACTTTAAAGAGATCTTTTGCAGCAGATTTGTCCAGTGGAAGATGTTGGTAGATTTCTTAGCAGCTGCTTTCATAGGTGTTGGTTGTGGAATCCGGTAAAATGAAATTCTTGACAACTTCAGTATTTTCTGCATTCAGTATTTTCTGCTTGTTGATCAGTTGTGAGGATTTTTGTTTTCTTTATGTTGAGGTGTAATCCACATTAAGGGGTACAGTCGGTGATCTTTATCATAAAGTGCTGCAAAGTCTCTTGTTTTTATTCTTGTTACTGTGAAATGCAGTTGATTCGGTTCTAAATCATAGCAACCCTATGTAGGCTTTCCAAAGAGCAGTTGGTAAGTTTGAACTGCAGTTCAAACTGACCTAGTGTCCAGTTCTTATCCTACAGTGCCACACCGGGACCCTTCAAGCCCTCTTAGCTTTTGTCAAAAAACTGTGTGTCATCTGAATACCACAGATTGTTAATGAGTGCTCCTTCAAACACGGTGTCTTATTCATATTGTCCAGCTTCTCACATTATTTGCTTAGAATAAAGATTTTTAAAGTGTAGTAAATGTATACACAAGTTGCCTTATTTTATATCACACAGTTATCCATTGCTTCCACAAAATCAAAATTAACTGTTGTGGTATTCCCATTCTCCACAGTGTTATCTATCATTTGTATTGATCCACACAGTTGAATGCCTTTGCGTAGTCAGTGAGCCATAGGTAAATATTTTTTGGTATTTTCTGCTTTCAGCCAAAAATCAGCTGACATCAGCACTGATATCCCTAATTCCTTGTCTTCTGAATCTGAGTAGAATATCTGGCAGTTCCCTTTGTATGTACTGCTGTAACGATCTTAAAATAATC
This sequence comes from Chrysochloris asiatica, assembly GCF_000296735.1. Taxonomy (NCBI): domain Eukaryota; kingdom Metazoa; phylum Chordata; class Mammalia; order Afrosoricida; family Chrysochloridae; genus Chrysochloris; species Chrysochloris asiatica. The sequence continues at coordinate 2,337,800 of NW_006408657.1, read as the reverse complement.
TTCATTAAAATTCTACCTTTGTGTGATTCTGATGGTTTTGTTTAATAATTTCCATATTCTATTAGATCACCTTCGATTGGAATGGGCTCAAATATGGATCTTACATTTGGTTTGCCAGGTACCTATCATCCAATTTTTTGGCGTAGATACAGACACAAGAATTTCCACTGTTGCATCCCTTTGCTGAAATATCTCAGTAATAATTCTGTCAATTTCTGCAACCTTGTTTTTTGTCAGTCTGCAGTGAAATTTGCACTTCTCCTTCAATGTCATTGATTCTTGATCACATAGTACTGTCCTGAAATGGTTGAACATTGACCTATTATTTGTGGATATAGTGGCTCTGTGTATTTCTTCTATCTTACTTTTGATGATTTCTTCATCGTTTAATATTTTGTCTACGAATCTTCCTATATCGGAACTCGTGGCTTGAATTATATCTTCAGGTTTTTCTACTTGTGAAAACTTGAGCATGTTCTTCCCTTTTAGTTTTCAAACTCCAGTACTTAGTGCATTTCATTATAATACCCTGTCTTCTGGAGCAGCTCTTGGTGGGTTTTTTTGTTCATCTCTGTACTTCATCATTTCTTCCATTAGCTTCAGTGACTGTAATTTCAAGACCAACTTTTAGAGTCTCTTCTAATATTCATTTTGGTCTTTACTTTCTTTCCAGATTTTTTAGTGACTTTTTGCTTTCTTTGTGTATCATGTCCTTGACATCATCTGTATATCAATATAAATGCTTGAAGTCTAGAATTGAGATCGTCAGATGGCATATACTCAAGATCATATCTTTGCTGCAGTGCACCTGTTTTAATTTTCTTCAGCTTCAACTTGAACTTTCATAAGATGGCCCATTCAGCATTTGACCCATCTTTGCACAGATGAGTTCCAAGTATATGGTCACAGTTTATGTTGCTGAAAAAATTATTGGTAATTAATAAGCCTTTAATTATTAGTCTTGCAAAATTATATCATGTGATATCCTGTGTAGTTTCTATCACCAAGCCCATGTTTTCTAACCACTGATCTTCCAACATACACATTCCAATGTCCTGTAATTATAAATGCATCTTGATTTCATGTTACATTAAATTTAGACTGCATACGTTTGTAAAAAATAAAAAATAAATAAAAACTTCAATTTCTTCAGTTAAAAATTAATGGTAGGTGTGCAAACTTCAATAATTATCCTATTTACTGTTCTTCATTGTAGTGGTGACGTTGGTACGTCTCGGAGTCAGTTCTGACTCATAACAACTGTGCATAGGGTTTCTGAGGCAGTAAATCTTTACGGGACCAGAAAGCCTCATCTTTCTCCCATGCAGTTGTTGGTAGATTTGAACTACTGACCTTGTGGTTAGCAGTCTAGCACGTAAACATTATGCTACTAAGGCTTCTTGTTCTTCCTTGTAGGTGTATTATCCTATCACTGACAGCTTTGCACTTCATGAGTGATCTTAAAAGGTTCTTTTTGATAATCATATTCATGTGTCAGTCTCATCCTCATAGGCCAAATGTGCAAATGTCCAATATCAATCCATTTCAACTCACTAATCCCTATAGTATTGATTTTAATGCATTCCTTTTTAATTCCGATTATTTCGTTTGCTAGATTTGTACTCCATAAGTTTCTATGTTCTGAGTGTTAATGAATGTTTGTAGCTATTTGTCCTCATTTTGAATTGTACCCCATCAGCAAATGAAGCTCCCTCCCAAAAGCTTTTCCCCATTTACTTCATTAAAAGGTTGACTCTAATTTGAAGAGGCAGCTCTTTTGAGTACCTTCCAACCTGAGGGAGTCTTCTCCCCGCACTGTATAAGACTATGTACTACTGCTATTCATAAGGTTTTCAATGACCACAGTTTTTAGAATTACATCACCACACTAGTCTCTCTAGTCCTTCTTGTTTTAGAAGCTCTGCTAAAACCTGTCTACCATGGTATTTGAAGTACAGGTGGCATAGCTTCCAGCATCACGGCAGCACGTAAACCATCACAGTACAACAAGCAGACAGATAAGTGCTTAGAAGCTTAGGAAAACTTCATTAATATGTAGTTTAATGTCCTGTGATTGAAAAGTCTTCCCAATTTGATGTCATTAATTTAGTGTCTGGTAGATACCTGGGACATAAAGAGTTTAAAAATTAGATTTTTATAGGGTGTTGTCTTCATCTGTCAGAGAAGACAGATTCCAGAGGGTGAAAATGAAGCGGTCTTTGGTGCTTCAATTTCTCTTTTTCAATTTTAAGATAGATCTACTCCCCAATGACTGTTGTCACGACAGCTACTAATAGGTTTCTCTAGTCTTATTTTTCTTAGGAATGGAAGTTGTGTACTCCTCTGCTAATCAAGTTAAAAAGTGTCTCTGGCACTTTTCAAACCTAAAAATGTTTAAGACTATTATGTTCACCTTGCCAAAATGTGAAAACAAGTATTTGGAGTTTATAAATATGAAAATAAATGCACATGCTACATTTATCAAGAGGATGATACTGACATAGTAAATGCAAAAGAGAAAACTTTCAGTGTTCCCACTGGTTTGCAACCAGCCATCTACTTCTTCTGACTTGTCCCCTATAGAGACCTGCATTCATCATATGAACCATTACCAGAAAAACAAAAAACAGCATTTTGTTTTTCTTGTTCATCACTGTATCTACAGTTCCTAGACCCATACCTAGGCATCAGCATACATTACTGAATGAAAGAAGGAGATTCTAGTAATTTCAAGTATGGCACTCTATGAGATACAACATGGGTGAGAAACATCCAGCACACAGGCTGTATAAGGCCCATGAAATCATTTGTTCTTGCCCTGCCATGGCAACCACAACAGTTCCAGCCATCACAGTATTGTTGTTGTTAATTTCCGTGGAGTTGGATCCATCTTATAGCAACCCTGTATAGAGTTTCAGAGAAGCAGACAGCGAGTTTCAGCTGCAGACCTTGAAGTTCTAACCGACCTCGAGGTCCAGTGCATTATCCCACAGTTCTACACAAGGACTCCAGCCATCACATTAGGGGTAGCCATCACATTTAGGGATGAGTTAATTAAATGCTTCACCAAATATAGTGGGCTAAGTTTTAATTTGATCAATTTGTATGGCCTGCAAATGGCATTATACATATTGGCAGAAAAAAAGTTTCTCCACCCTTGATCTACCAGGTGAGAGCAATGCTTACCTACCTACCAGTACAAAGATTTTTAAAAAAGGGCTTTGCTGTCATATTATGCTAACGCCTTAGGTCATCCAAACATTTTTAGTCTAAAAATCTACACATACAATTCTATGGATATGTTTGCTCTAGGGTTGAATATACTGTCTTTTGAACTTACAATTTATTAATTATGTCCGTTAACCCACATGTAATTAAAATATTAGTATATTTCTCCTGGACTAGCATTGTATGTTGTCAAAAGCAATAAGCTAGAGAGATTGGCAAAGCACTGAATTAGAACTTTTGGGCTTGACTATAGACATTGAATAAGATTATTTCTTTAAACCTTGTTTCTATTTTATCCATTTTAAATTTGTTACTGTTGTTCTTAAGTAATTGATAATACATGTTCTAGTGTGATGCTATAGGATCAGCACTGGACTGCCAACTACCAGGTCAGCAGTCCAGACCCAGCAGCTGCTCCTTGGAAACCCTATACAGGGTTGGAACCAATTCAACAGCACTTAACAACAACATGCTACTTGGAAGTACTATTGAGAAGATAGAATGAGATTATTTGGGATTGTGTAGAAAACTTCTTGTAAACATGTATAATGACATAATTTTCAAAGCATCTAAAATTTAAGTTGGTATTGCTTTATCAACTACCAAAATTCGTGGGAAAAATATGTTAATTTTTTATTGCTGTAAAAACATATATAACACAATTGCCAAAATTCATAAAATTCATTTTGTATTAAATTTCCATGTAAAGTTTCTTAAAAACAAATTAACCTTAAGAATGAATTCAACCTTGTCACATTGTAGGTTCATATGTTAAAAAACAAAACAAAACAAAAAAACAAATAATTTGCTGACAACAGCATAAAACATATATGAAGTGATTTCCAAATTAGACAAATTGCCTAAAGGTATTTTTTGTTTTTTAAGTTTCAAGGGAAAAAAAACAAAAACCCACAAAATCATAATAAAAAAGATTTGATATAAGAAAAAACATATCTTTCCAATTATATTCCTTTACTCATTTCCATTATGTTAAGAGGAGTAAATAATTGTTATTTTCCTATTTATATTATATGCCTTGCTAAATAACTCCTTTTTATCAAGAGCATAGGCTGTCCTTCAAATTTGTGTTTTTGTTTTGTTTTATTTTTATTGTTGTTGTTTCTTTGTTTTCATGAAATATGTTGACTTAATGTTTATAGTTCTATTTTTGCAAATTTTCATTACTTTTCTAGTTTTAAGAAGCTCAGGTATTGTAATGGTTAAGTGCTTCTTTTCTAACCAAAAGGTATGTGATTTGAACCCATCAGTCACTCCAATGGAGTATGGCAATGTGCTTCTGCATGTGTTACAACCTTAGAAACCGTGTGGAGCTGTTTTACTCTACAGTATTGCTATGAGTCAGAATCAAATGGAAGTCAATCACCCATGCTAGGTTGTCAGTTCTTTACCCAAATTTTAAGGTCCTCATGATTACAGATATAAACAGAACTAAAGAATATAAAATTGGAAGAAAAGGAAAACTACTACACCTTAATTCCCTGAGCCCATTCTTCAGCAAGAAATGGTCCCTCAGGTTCTGTCAAATTGCTGTATTGAATTTGAATTGTTCTCCCCTAAACGTGCCTGTCCCTCCTCTGCTTAGACCTAAAGCATGCCCTAGTTCTGAAAATGTATAGAAACAAGAATGTCATATGTCTACCTTTAAATAAAAAGAACAAAATATTTTCTTCCACAGAACTCTCCTTTGACAGGAGCAAGAACCAGTTTTTCTATTAGGACTGTCTGTAAAATGATTTAGACAAGGTGCACAACTTAGCACATGTACCTATCACAAAATGACTTATGAAATCATTTTCTGTTTCATTGTCACTGATAGACTAGTAGAGTCTTTGTGGAACACTTGCAGTAATGAAGCAAAAGGGATTTTTGTTTGCTTGTTTGGTTGGTTGGTTTTGTTCTTAGTGGTGTTTTGTGGCTTCTGGAAAAATGGGGCAGGCATTATTTTGAAAGGACGGTGTTTGTTACTAGGTATCTGAGGTACTGTGAGGAAACCATGGGGAAAACACAGTCAGGAAATGCAGATGGGCTGATGTTTCACTGTTTCCTCTTAGAGTTAAATTACCAGTAACAGCAAAATGGTAAAAAGCAGGGAGATAGCTGAAGAGCTCACAGCATCTGTTGGGGCCTGAATGCATTTCTGCAGGGGTTCCAGAACAATATAACAAATCTTAAAGTTTTAATAAATCCATCCAAATTGTATCTTCCTAAGCAAGCTATGATTCAGAGCTTCAACTTAACGAATATTTATTTAGGTCCCAAGTACTGTGCATAATCCACTAAAGAGAGAAGAGAAATATAAAGCATGATCCTTACACTTTGGTAAGTTGTGACATTAACTGAAGATCTACGTCATAGTTATACAAAAAAAAGTTAGAAAGTAATAAAGATAGGATATAATCCAAGCCAAAATATTTACAGTAAAGCATGAGTGTAACTGAATTCGTAAAGATGATAAAGTAATGTGGAAAGCAGAAAGTGAGAAGACTTTTGTAGAAGAGGGAATTTTAGGTTGAGCTTTGAAAATAATTGGAATTTGGATAATACAGATAGCTTATTTATTACGTGCCAAGAACTGTGTTCAATGCTTTGCTTATAGTAACTCATAGGGTCAACACAACAATTCTGTGTAGTGTGTATTATTGTTGTTGTTTTGTTGTTAAGTGCCGTCGAGTCGGTTTCGACCCATAGAAACCCTGAATAGGGTTTCTGAGGTTGTACATCTTTACAGGAGCAGATCGCCTCATCTTTCTCCCGCGGAGCAGCTGGTAGTTTCAAACTGCTGACCTTCCAGTTCGCAGCCCGATTCGTAACCACTACGCTGTATTATTATTATATGCATATTCACATAGGGAAACTAATGCATAGAGCAGTTGTTTATTTTGGACTAGTTTGTGAGTAGCATAGCTAGAATTCCACCGTGGAGTTCTAGCTCTAAAATAGGGGTGGAGAATCTTTTTTTTCCTGCCAAAACTTTATAACAACATACATGGACTACACAAAAAAAAAACAACTCAAAACTTAGCTTGCTATATTGTTGTGGCACTGTAGGATAAAACACTGGATCACAAAGGTTGATTTGAACCACAAGGTTAATGGTTTAACCTCACCTGCAGCTCCTAGGAAGGTCTATACAGGGTTGCTATGAGTCACAACTGAAATATTTAGTCAGACATTCAGTTAACTTACCCCAAATGTGAAGGCTGTAACTGTGATTGCCTTGGTAGGGTGGCTGTGTGCCATAGAGTCATTTCTGATTCATAGCGACCCTGCACAGGGTTTTCGAGGCTGTAAATCTTTACAGGAGCAGAAATCCTCATCTTTCTCCCGTGGTGCAGCTGGTAGTTTCGAACTGCTGACCTTGCAGTTCGCAGCCCTATTCGTAACCACTACGCTAACAGAGTTCCTGGGTGTAGGGTCAGACCCAAAATTTCACTGGCCTTATATGGCCAGCGGGCCGAATATTCCCCAACCCTGCTGGAGAATCTCTGCTCTTAATCACCATTCTTGTTGTTAAGTTGGCCATTGAGTTGGTTCTGACTCATAATGACTCTGTATAGGGTTTCCAAGGAGCAATGGTGAGCTTGAGTCATTGGCCTTGCATTTCAAATCAACTTTGTTGTCTGGTACTTATCCTACAGCATGACCACAGCAGGACTCCTAACCACCATACTATTCAACTATTTAATGTAGATGTTTGCAAATTTAGACTCTAAGACTAAAAATTTATATTGAAGGAATAGCTAAGAGATTTTCCTTCAAAAACAAAAATACCTTTGTTGGCAGTGCATTAGGAGATCAAAGTAGATAACAACTGTGCATTTAGTGTGTGTGTGTGTGTGTGTGGTGTCATTCAATATATATATATATTTTATGGAGTCTTGAAATTTTCAGTTTTGAATGTAAGGGTTTTGATCTGAGAGAAAAGTGAAAGTAGTAGAATCAGTGTGAGACATGAAAAATGAAGAGACAAAACTAAATTAAAGGGATATTTTTGTCCATCCTATCAGGACCCATTTAGAAATCACACTCTTGTTCCTTTACTGAAATGTGTGGGGTATACTCAATGCCACCCACTCATATAAAAAGGCGCAGGATAAACCACTCACATTTTCCTGTATACTTTTAATCCTCTCTAGATTACTTATCAAAGAGCCCTGGTAGTTTTGTTGTTTTTGTTAGGTGCCATCAAGTTGGTACTGACTTATATTAACGCTATGCACAACCAAATGAAACACTGCCTGATCCTGGGCCAACTGCACATTCGTTGCTATGCCTGAGCCCATCGCTGTCACCACTGTGCCAATCCATCTCCTTGGGGGTCTTTCTCTTTTTCTCTGACCCTCTACTTTACCAAACATAAAATCCTTCTCTAGTGACTGGTCCTTCCTGTATTAGAGACAAAGTTTGAAAATCCTGGCTACCAAGTAGCATTCTGACTGTACTTCTTACAACACAGATTGCTTTGTTCTTTTGACAGTCCATGCTACTTTTAATATTCTCCTCCACCACCATAACAGCATCAGTTTTTCTAAGTTCTTCCTCATTAACTATCCAGCTTTCACATGCATATGAGGTTACTGAAAATACCATGGCTTGAGTCAGGCACACCTTAGTCCTCAAGCTGACATCTTTGCTCTTCAACACTTTAAAGAGGCTTTGTGAAGTGGCTTTGCCTAATACAATAAGTCATGTAAATTCTTGACTGCTGCTTCCATAGGTGTTGATAGTTGATCCCAGCAAATATGAAGTCTTTCACAACTTCAATCTTTTCTCCATTTATTGTGATGTTATTTATTCATCCAGGGGTTAGGATTTTTGTTTTCTTTACATTGAGATGCAACCCATATGGAAAGCTGTGGTCTTTGGTCTTCATCAGTCAGTATTTTAAGTCCTCTTCACTTTTAGTAATCAAGGTTGTATCAGCATAGTAGCCTGCTAACCTCAAGGTCAGATGTAGGAATCTACCAGGTACTCATCAGGAGAAAGATGAGGCATTCTGCTTCCCTAAAGATTTACAACCTCGGAAAGTCCCATGCAGAGTTGCTATGAGTCAGAACTGCCTTTATAGCATGCAGCAGCAGCAGATTGCTTTTCAGGAGAAAGATGAGTCTTTCTGCTCCAATAAAGACTTGACAGCTTAGGATACCCTTTACAGGGTCGTTATGAGTCCAAACTGACTGGAGAGCACTTAACAACAATAATAACAGATTACTTATAATATCTTAAACAATGTAAATACTACATAAATAGCAAGATGAAGTCCCTCTTAGCCTTTGAGGGATTTCTTTGACTACTCAGTTGTATTTTAGGAACCATATTCCCCCTGAATATTTACAATCCACAATTGATTGAATCTCTTGATGCTGAATCTGTGATACAGAGAGATGACAGTATAGGTATATACTGCTATTTGCTGATGTGAAGCATTCCAAGAAATTAAATATGAGGAATCACCAACAAGCTTATCATTTCTTTAAAAAACATGTTTAGAAAGCTTTCCATGGGAATAACATTGAGATATAGCAGTCACTTTTAAAAGAATGTGCACTAAATCAACAGTCACTGTCATGTTGTTATATTTTGCCTCAGTAAAGAAATTAAATTTTAATTGAAACTTTTTGATAAAGAGAACACTGGAAAATTTTGATGTAAATATTTTATAACTAAGGACCAACTCTTTAAATAGAAGGTTTATGTGACCTTGGGAAGGGTCTCTCTAACCACTAGTCTGTCAGTTTGTTGCACTGTGATGGTTTGTCTGTTGTGTGATGTTTGAAGTGATGTTACTGGTATTTTGAATAGTGGCAGGGTCCCACATTGTGGTTACATTTTAGCTGAATTTCCAGTCTAAGACTCCAGAGAAGGTGAGGCAAACTACTTCGTCATGTTTAGCCATGGAAAACCTTATGGATGGCAGTGGAACAATGTAAGATAGTGCCAGAATAATGAATATTGAATAATGAATTTTGAAACATGGAATATGAGTATAGTGTGGGAATTTAGTTCTGTTGTTCATAAGGTTGCTATGAGTCAAAAGCAACAGGACAGCACCTAAGAGTCGTTTTCGATTCCTGGATGTGAAATATGAGGACAACTAAAAAAGGATTACTAAAATTCATAAAAAATATATTAAACAAAAACATTAATATGTGAGGCAATTATTTCTAGACATATCCTCAATCTAGGTCTATACACTTCTGAAGATTGTATCTTTATCTCTGTAACCCGTCTCTGAAGAATTCTGTGGTTTTGATTTGATTCACACTACATAAAAATGACCTTTATGGCATCCTTCAAGGAGTAAAATTGTGTTGCTCTCAATGGTATTTGGGTTTGGGGGGAAATAAGAAAGCTGAAAAGGCAAGCTCAGATCTGTAAGATGAACAGGCTAAAGTTTGAAATGAAATTCTTGTAAGGCAGTCCTTGATATCCTGGCAGGATGAACAAGAGCATTATCATGATGGGGAAAATGACTCCTCACAACATTCTGGGCCTTTTTCTTATCAATGCTGCTTGCAAATTTCTGGAAATGTCTTCATAATTAGTCCTAGTGATTGTTCTGTGTCCTTCTAAAATACCTGTTGAGATTGTTTCTTTGGAATCCCGAAAAGCAGTGGTCATAACCTTCTGAGCTAACCTCTCTGACTTTAATTTAACTGTCCCAACAGATCCCCTCTGAAGACACTGTTTGGATTGGAATTTCTTTTTTTAAAAGGCACCTTAACAAGCCTAAGACAAGTGTATTACTGAGAAAACTTGTCTGCAACCATCCACTGATCACAGAGACAGGTTTTAACTCATTTTATTTGATACAAACCCATTCATGTATGAACTGGAACCCTAGAAGCAATATTTTTTTACTTGTCCTTGTACAGGACTAAAGACAACTATAATTTATAGAAATGCTCAATTTGTAAATTGGAAAAAATTGCTGATATGAGTTTTATGTTTGAGGATTATGAGATATCCTTTTATGTTTTATGACTATAGAAAAGGCACCACAAAAAATACACTATTTTAGTTCTACAAACCATACAGGAAAAATGAAGAACTGAACCGTACCTTTAAAAATATGTTTAAATTCAAGAAATTCTTTTAAGTTCACTTTTATCAGAAGTGATTAACAGTCAGTCCAATGATCAGATATCACTATTCCCTACAGCCCGGTTCAGTTTCTACTGTATGTACTTTGACAGGTATACAAACAGGCTCACTATTTAGGTGAGTGAAGACAGGCTATGTAATAAAACACTGTGATAGCATGGGAGTAGTTGTCGCTTTACATTTAATGGCAGAAAAGCTAAGCAGCAGAAATATGCCTCTTATGATAAAGAACAGAACATAACTAAATTAAGTGTTACTTGATATCTTTATCCTAACCTGAATAATCAGGAAATAGGTCCCTGGTTTAACTCCCTAGATCAATTGTCTGCAGTCTTTAGTTTATCCTTTTAGACCATATAAGGCATTTAGTATACAATGCTTGTATAAACAAAGTGCTTTAAGGTTCAAATTTTTCATGATAAAAAAGATTTTCTTTTTATATGAAGACTCATGTTTCTAAGCATCTATGTTTCTGTATCAAAGGCAAGAAATCTCTATTATGATGTTATCTTATCAATTAAGTCTGTATTAGACTAGTCTTTCAACTGGAAATATGAATTGGAAGCAGTATGGTCCCTGTTTTGTTAAGTGCCATCCAATCAGTCCTGGCTCATAGCAACCCTGTATAGGGTTTCCTAGCAGGTTTGAACCACCAACCATGTTGTTAGCAGGTCACACCAGAACTCCATGGCCCCTTGTTGCTGTTGTTATGTGCATAGAGTCTGTTCTGACTCATAGCGACCTAAAGGGTTTCCAAGGCTGTAAATCTTTACAGGAGCAGAAAGCCTCATCTTTCTCCTGCGGTACAGCTGGTAGTTTCGAACTGCTGACCCTGAGTTTAGCAGCCTGATTCATAGCCACTACGCTACCATAGTCCCTAAGCATCTGTTTTTCCTAGATTTATATATCTGGATTTCATCATTCAGTTTGAAAGCTACTTTAATAATTGAAGTTTTTCTCTCAACAGCGCATAAATAATGGCCTTATTGAACTTATTTACTTCTGTGATGAACTAGAGCTGCAATGATGCGACTTTTAAACTATTAGGAGCTTAAATAACATAAACTGATGCTGAAATGTTTTCCAGAAATTAGATACATTTTTTTTTTTCTTATGGGAAGATGAATGGCAAGCAAATAAGCATCGTAGAGAATTGAAATGGGGAGGAGTCAATTTACAGGGTATGTTCAAATGAAAAATGGAGTTTACTAAAAACTGGGCACTTCATCATTTTGACATCATATTTTCAGGTAAGATTAGGAACCATGCAGGAATAGAAACAAAAATGCTGCAGTCCCTGGTGACCATAAGGTACTTTACTTTTTTATCACCATAGCAACTACTGAGACTATGCTTTCATTTTAGAGGGTCAGAAACTAGAAAGATCACTTATTTCCTGACAAACTAAAATAGTAAAAAGCTATAAGAGATCCCATCTCTCACTTTAAACTGTGGAAACTGCTACAGAATTGTCTTTGGCGCATGTACCATTTTTCTGTGTGCAATGCCTTAGGGACGCAAGTATGTGCAAGGACTTCAAAACCCATTTCCTGGACTCCAGCCAACTTTGACAACATTCTCTGAGAAGGCTATTATCTAGACATCCAAGGAGCTATTATCTAGACATCCAAGGAGTGTCACATCCCCTGCGCCAGTTTTTGCTTTTGCTTGTCTCATTTAAGATAGAAAGTTTGCTTGCCTTGGCAACAAACATACTGCCCAGCATTGCTAAAACCATTCATAACTTGATTCAGAACAATTCCACCATTTTCCAGAGAATTGAGAGCTTACCAGAGATTCCTATTAAAATCAGAAAACTTTGTGTGCTTAAATTCTCAAGTAGTAAACTCATGAGGGTAAATCAAAATGTATCGCAACCCAGTTTATATATGATGTTTTTTTTTGTTGTAAGTGCTGTCGAGTCAGTTCCAACCTTGTGGTTCAAACCACAGCGAATTAACCCACAGCGCCACACCAGGGTTACAGTTTATATATAAATGGGTTGGTTCCAAACAAAACATGTTTAAACACGACTCTGTGATCAATGGGTGGCTGTAGACAAGTTCACTCACTAATGCACTTGTCTTGATCTCAGTAGAGTGCCTTCAAAAAGGTGCCTTTTTATGGTGGGGAGGGACGGGGGGAACACAAGTATGAGGTCATAGTTAATACTACATTTTAATCAAAACTCAACTGTTGGAAGCTTTGCAACGAGTTTACAGAAATGCCACCCCACATAAAACAACAATTTTTACATGGGTCAAACATTTTAAGAAAGTTAGCAAAAACCTCACAGATTGATTCAAGGCAGAAAGATCAGTTCAGGTTATTGCTTTGTATTGTTTTTATTTGTTTTGCAGGAAAGCCAAAGGTGTAGTCTTTATAGATTTTCTCACAGGACACAGGACGATCATGGGGGCTTTTTAGGAAAGAGTTTTAAGAAAATAGAAAACTGTATTGATGAGAAAAAGACCAGAGTATATAAAATGATGATTTTTTTTTTCTCTATCACGTGTTCATTCTTCAAGGCTGTCCTATCAGAATTTTAGTGAGTAACCTTATTCTGTTTACAGTTCTGAACTTGCCCTTTCAGAATTCTTTTTGTTTCCAAAACTCAAAGAACATCCAAAAGAAACATGATTGGAATCTTTGGGGGATTCAAAAAACATCTGCTTTGTTGTGGTGTAAATTGACAAGCTCAGAATTCTTGTTGTTGTTGTGAATTGCTGTTGGTTCTGACCCATAGTGACCCTGTATAGGGTTTCCAAGGAGCAGCTGGTGAGCTTGAACCGTTGACCTTGCAGTTCAAACGGCTTTGCGGTGTGGTACATTAACCCACAGCGCCACACCGGGACTCCTGAGAAGGATTGTTGTTGTTGTTGTTAAGTGCCGTCGAGTCGGTTCCGACCCATAGCGACCCTGTACAGGGTTTCCGAGGGTGTAAATCCTTACGGGAGTAGAAAGCCTCATCTTTCTCCCGCGGAGCTGCTGGTAGTTTCGAACCGCTGACCTTAAGGTTCGCAGCCCGATTCGTAACCACTACGCTACCAGAGTGTAAACACCACCTTCATAAGTATGTAGACCTACATGGAGGATATGTTGAAAAAGTTAGCTTTAATTTTGATAATCTTATATAATAAAGGTTTTTTATGACTTTGTAACAATACTTTTAGACATATGGTGGTGGTGGTGGTGGTGGTGATTTGCTATGAAGTTGTTTAGGCTTTCTGAGGCTGTAAGTCTTTAGGCGGGGAGGGTGCTAAAATAAGTTCATGGAAAAATGGAATTCAAAGATCATTTAATTTTTCACAACATTTTTGAAGCCGTTTCATATGTGTGTGTCAGTTATAACTGGTGGTGGTGATTTGCCATGGAGTCAGTTGCAGCTCATAGCGACCCTGTGTATGTTTTCTGAGGCTGTTAACATTTATGGGAACAGAAAGACTCGTCATTCTCCTGTGGAACTGCTGGTAGTTACAAACAGCTGATCTTGATAAGCATTACGCTATCAGAGCCACTTAATTGAGTTCATAACTGGATAACTTTTATTCTGGTGAAGAAGATCTTTTTTCCCTATCCTTGAATCTCCTCTCCATAGGAAGTCACAGGAATGCGTTTTAAGGGGTTGGACTCGCAGTATACTGATTAATGTGGTTCCTTGCCTCCATTTCAATTTAAATAATCCACCTATCTGCCCAATGACTATGTGGTATTATGTGGAGGACTTGTCATAGTTCTGGATGTATGACCATGGGCTAATAGCCCAACTAACATGGAGTCTTTGATATATAGCATCAGGAGTTAAACCAGATGATATGCTGATGAAATCACACTGCCAAAGTTAGATGATTTACAGAAGAAGCAAAGAAGCCATGGCAGTGTGTGTTTGCAGCAGCAGATTTCATCAAGCTCATAGTATAATCACTAAATATCAGTCCCTCCAACAAGATTCCAAGACACTCCAAGATACTTAGGTGTAAATCTTTACGGGAGTAGAAAGCCTCATCTTTCTCCCGCGGAGCAGCTGGTAGGTTCGAACCGCTGACCTTAAGGTTCGCAGCCTGATTTGTAACCACTACGCTACCAGAGCTCCATATATATATATATATATATTATAACAAGTTTGCTTGATTTCAATTAATTATAGGGCATTGAGAACAGATAACACATCCATTCAATCTTTAAGTTTTGTAGAAATTTACATTTAGTTTTGCTTTTTATAAATAGTGAATTGTTCTTGATGCATTTGAGTTGATTTTTAACTCAGAATGACCCCATGTGACAATGTAGAACTATCCCATAGAGTTTTGTAGGCTGTAATATTTTTAGTAGCAGACCACCATGTTCTTATCTTGCTGAACTGTTGAGTGTGGTCAAAATGCCAATGCTTCATATGTCACCAGGGCTCCTAATGTGCAATGTAGCATTAAGGTATTTTCTAGTTTGTTGTGAAAGCAACTTAATGTAACCTAAGTTACTTACTATATCATTTATTCAGTTGGAAAAGAAATATGGTACAAACTATATCAAGGGTAAAATTTCAAATGCTAGTTGGGCCACATTAAGTTTCAAGTGCTCATGAGCCATCCAAATGTCTAGCAAGTAGTTGGCTTTGTGAGTCTGGAGTACAGAGGAGAGGTCCTAACTGGAGATAATGCCTAGGAGATCAACCTTTATGCTTTCCATTTCATTTTTGACAACTTTTGGTTTTCCTATATTCTTACTTTGTAGTTTCCATGTTGTGATTATTAATGGATATTTACAGGTATTTCTCCTCATTTTGAATCGTGACTCATCAGCAAAGAAAAAAAAAAAAAAGTCCCCAAAGTTTTACTCCTTTCTTGTCATCATGGTCAGCTCTACTTTGATGAAGCAGCTCTTCCCACAGTCATATTTAGAGTGCCTTCTAACCACAGTAGCTCATCTTCTGACACTATATTTGACAATATTCTGGTGCTATTCATAATGTTTTATTATTCAGTATTCTAGTGCTGTCTTGACAATGTTTCAGTGCTATTCATAAGATTTTCAGTGTCTAATCATTCAGGAGTTGTCCGCTTCTCTTTCTTCCTAGTATGTTTTAGCATGGAAGCTCTGTTGAAATCTGATCACATTGAAAGACCCTGCTGGTATTTAAAGTGCTGGTGGCATAGCTTTCAGCATCATAGTAACATGGAAGCTACCACAATACAACATACTGGCAGACAGGTGGTAGAATATGGAGGGCGTGGTCAGTTATTTCAAAATAAGGACTATGTATTGTCTTCTTGACAATACAGATGAAAATCCACTTTGTGTATCCACTTGGCCATTTTGAAATCATTGGAAAACTTCACCAGGGATGATCATTTGAAATTGAACAGTTAGGAATCACATGTCTGTTACTTGCATGGGTTTAGATATTTTCTTTTTTGTCCTTACATCATCAGCCGATTCATTTTTTATTTGTTTTAATTTTTCCATGTTATAGAACATAAAAGACAACCTGCAACAAATCTCAGGTCGGATTGACTTCATCCACAAAAAGAAGGCAGCAGCATTGCAGAGTGCCACCCCCACAGAAAGAGAGAAATTAGAAGATGCTCTCTCACAGCTCGACTTCCAATGGGAACAAGTTAACAAAATGTACAAAGACCGACAAGGGTAGGTAACACTTTTGTTTTAAATAATTGTATCTGTTTTTAGGGAATGTTAGACTTCATTTCAATTCCCACTCTAGAGAAAAAGAGAGGTAGGGCAGAGAGTTAAAGAGAATTACATAATTGGAAAAACGTAAGTGGAATGAGGACAATTATTGGTGAACAGTTTAGTCTAGTGGGCAGAATACTAGAAATTGTTTTGTACTGGAATCCACATTACGGTGACGGACATCACCCTCTGTAATTTCAGGTAATATCAAAACTAGTTTGGTCATTTGTCTGGGATGTTTTAAAAAATATTAATTTAAAATGTTTACCTATCTATCTATCTATCATCTATCTATCTATATCTTTACTTATCTTGTGCTCTATATATTTAAGGTTGCATACACATATTAATATGTTTGAGGTTAGTCATATCAACACAAAGTGGATTTTCATCTGTTATTTATATTTTAAAGGGAGATACTTTATGATATATAGTCACTTTTTGTTTTCTTCTTGTGGTAAATGTGTTGATGTAAAATAACTTCTTACTTCTTACTTCAGTTAAAATATTTAGCTTTGGCACGATTTTTTTTTTTTTTTCTGACAAGATTATTTTTCTGACAAGAATTCACAAAAATTCACATACAATATTTTTCTGACAAGAATTCACATACAACCAGGAAAAAAAATGATTTTTTTTCTGACAAGAATTCACATACAACCAGAAAAAAAGAGATTTTTTTCTCCTTTTATATTTGATGTTAAAAATAATAGCATTCCCTAATAACTAAAATAATTTGTTTCTATATGCTATAGTCTCAAGTCAGTCTTCTTCGTTATTCCCAGAGGAAATTAAATCATTTGGATAATAGTTATAGGGAACTTTCTTAATACCTTTAATATATGTGCACACCTAACAACACCTGGTGTTGTTGTTCAGTGCCATCAAGTCAGTTCCAACTCATAGCTACCCTGTATAGGGTTTATGAGGAGTGGCTGGTGAACTTGAACTGCAAACCTTACAGTTCAATCCAACCATGCAGTCCAGCTATTTTAAAATAGCACCCACAGTGCTATTTTAATTTCTAGCTTATTTAGTCTCCAAAATAGATCTTTCCAGTGTACGTATCAATGAGCATTCCCAATTCCCACCCCCCCACACACACACCCAGTTTTCTTTCATCCACAGAGATTTTCCAAAAGCATAATGAACTAAGTGCTATATCTATTAGGAGTCTTGGCACAGCAATGTAAGGTAAGCATGGGACTGCACGGTCGGTTTGAACCACAAGGTCAGTGGTTCAAATTCACCAGCAGCTCCTTGGAAACCCTATACAGGGTCACTGAGTCAGAACCAACTCGATGGCACTTAAAAGCAACAACAACCAACAACATACCCCTTAGAATAATGTCCAGACTCACTAATTGGGCATGATTGCTGTTCATATGGTCAGGCCCACTATTTGCCACTTCCTGCCTTAACTACAACTACTCCAGTTACTGCTCTAGCAATATTGAATTCATTTACAGATTCCCAGGCATTCTCTGTGTGTTCTGGCTTACCTGTCCTTCAGTTCTTAACTGATTTTACTATAGCCTTTTTGAAATTCTATTGTAAGACTTGTTAATTGATGATGAAATCAGGAAACTTAGATATTGTTTTATTATTTAATATAATGTTTATATTAAATATATTTATATTTAATATAAACCATTTTTGTAGTTGTGAACGTTGCTAGACTTGGTGGTTACACGTGCTTCCATGTGCTTCCATGTGACTTATTCCTAGGAATTTTTGCACAATAATCTAATTGTTCACTGGCTTATTTGCCTTTTACACAATCTCCTTAAAGCCAATAGCTGTATTTTATTTTGTGTGATATCTTCAAGTTTAATGAAGTACTGAGTACAAGGTGGGTGTGCAGTATGTCTGCTTCTTTCACAAAACCTGAGACTGTTTCTCCGTTGGGTGATTTTCTGTTGTTGTTGTTATTATGTGTTATTGAGTTGATTTTGACTCATAGTGACCCTGTATAGTGTGTCTGGAGAGCAGCTGGTGGATTTGAACTGCTGACCTCATGGTTCACAGTCCAGTACTGACCCTACAGCTCCACTTACAAACAGCTGGTCTGAGAGTTAACAGAAACAAGCCATACTTAAAATGGAAAAAATAAGACCCTCAGAAAACGCATGTTAATACTACAAAAGACAACTAGAAATGTGTACTGCCACTATGATGCACTTTCTCTTAGTATTCCATGCTGACTTGTCAGGAGCTTCTACAGGCTACTCTGATGAGGTCAGTTCCATTAGCCTCTTTGGGGATGCTTATTCCACTGTTAAGGAGCTCTGGTAGCATAGTGGTTAGGAGGGGAGTGATTGATCTTGCAGTCCTGGAGCAGAGGACCATCAAGGGAGAAGAGCAGCGTGTGGGAGGGACCCTATCCAGAGAAAAAGCAATGCCAGAGATGGAACCAGAAATGATGACTGAAGAGTTGGAGTGGCTGAGGACTCTAGACTCAAGGTGGGAGAGGCTATGTGCTGGCGACTGAGGAGCAGGCTTTCAGGGTATGCATTTTGGTTGTTTGAATGGTTATATATTCCTGAGTGATTTGGTGTACATCCAAAAACAACAGATGGAATGTAAGCAAATGGGATTGAATGATGATGCATTGAGGGTATTGTAATCATTGCAATGACACGAAATATGATAGGATGAATGTAAAGCTGATGTTCTCCCATGTAAACTATCACTCAACTAACAATAAAAATGTTTAAAAATTTGGGATTCAAATAGTGTCTATGTTTTAAGTCTACTGTGTCATAAGGATACATGAGACACTCAATGTAACATGCTTAGTGAATTGCTTAAACATGATAAATGTTCAATTAAGGTTGGTAATTTACATGATGAATATGATGATCTGTGACTCTGTTAGCCTGCATGTCTGTTAATTCATTGTTAAAATGTTTATTGTGAATTATATGATAGTTTACATGGGAGAACATTAGTTTTACATTCATTCTATCATATATCGTTTCATTGCCATGGTTAAAATCCCCTCCATGCATCATCAACCAACCAAAGGGTATACTCTGTAAGCCTGCCCCCCACACTCCCCCCTCCCCAGTCTTCAGCACACAGTTGCTCTCCCTCTCTGGGTCTAAAGTCCCCAGCTGCTCCATCGCTCCATGTCATTGTCTCTGCCTCTGTTAATTCATTTTTTATATTCTTTAATTTTTTTTTTCCTTGGTACTACAGAAGCTGAATTCAGCTTTCAAGAATCTCCTAATCTAGAGAGAAAATGAGCAGCTTGCCTATAAAACAATGGATAAAAGATACAGGCTATACTAAAGGCTAGAACAGGATCCCTGGGGAAATTTATAAGAACATAGTACTCAGACTAGGGGATAAAACAAGTCCTATGCATCAAGGAGGTCTGTTAGCATAGTGGCTATGAATCGGGCTGCTAACCTCAAGGTCAGCAGTTCAAAATTACGAGCCATTCCATGAGAGAAAGATGAGGCTTTCTGCTCCCATAAAGATTTACAGCCACAGAAACCCTATGCAGGGTTACTATTGAGTTGGAACCAATTCTACAGCACACCACCCTCACAGTCTTGAAGGAAGTTGACTCTCCTATGGAGTGGTGTTTGGTGGGTTTGAACACTGAACTTCAGAGTCCTGGTGTAGTTCAGCAAATTAATGCCCTGGACTACAAAGTCGTTTCAACCACAAGGTCAGCAGTTCAAGCTCACCAGCTGCTCCTTGGAAATGCTATACAGGGTCACAATGAGTCAAAAAAGACTCAACGGCAAACAACAACAACAACAACATTTACCATTCAAAGAAGTGCAGTGGCTCCATATAATAAGCAATGGACTACGAACCACGTGTTCCCTGGTTCAATCCCACCAGCCACTCTGTGGGAGTAAGATAAGGCTTCCTGCTCCCTCGAAGACTTAAAGCCTAGGAAACCCTATACAGAAATCTTGCCATTCTGGATTCTAAGGAGCATTCTGGCTGTACTTCTGCCAAAATTTGTTTGTTATTCTGACAGTCAAGGGTACTTTTAACAGAAATGTATTATTTATAGCAAGAATATCAAGTACTTCATGGAATCACTGAGAAGGTTTGAGAAATATGTTTTTAAAAAATTGGCAGGGCAATCATAGAATACTAGGCTAGGCATCAAAAGAACATGTTCAACATCAAATCACAAGGTGAACCTGAATTATAGACTGTTGTCATGGCAACTGTCCAGTGATGCACTAAGGGCAACAAAACTACAGGACATTGTTTGCTGCTGTCAGTGCCAACATGTGTCTGTACTCTCACTTCTCTTTTTGTCAATCATTCTAGAAGTAAGGTCTCTGGCAAGAGCATAAAGGTTGAATTTATTTTCCTGTAAAGTAGCAGAGAGTAAATATTTTGGTCTTTCCTAGCCATGTGAACTCTGTTACAACTACTCAACTATGCTATTGTATAGCATGAAACCAATTGCAAATACTAATATAATATGTAAATGAATGTGTTCCAGTGTAACTTTTTTAAGAAGACAGTGGACCAATTTTGCTGTTGTACTTGTTCATGCCTGTTATAAGACAAGGATAGGTCAGAGAATCAGGTTCTAAATGCCAGTCAGAAAGCATGAATAGTTAGAATTTGAAATTCACTTTATGGGATGTCATGCCTCATTCCTGTCCAATGCCAATGCAATGGTAAACACCTGAAACCCTGGAGGGATTTAGCAGCTATGCACCCATAATATGCAAAGGTCCCTAAAAGCCTTCCTGTTGGGTTTTCAATAACAAATTTGTTGAATTATTTAATAAATAAGCTTGAGATTAAAGCAAAATAACTTTGAAGCAGTAAGAACAGCTACGAAGTACTTTTTTTATATCTGATCCATGTAGGACAGTGTATGAATAAGCTATTGTCACTATAATGCTGTGAATCAAATTATCGTAAAACTCAATGTCTTCAAACAACAAGCATTAATTCTCATTAGATTGATGATCTAGGTTGGACTTGTCTGGGCAGTGCTGCTTCAAGTTGTGGGTTAAGTGGGCTAGGCTCCCTCCTGCATGTTGGGTTTAGGTTTCCTGTA
Source organism: Chrysochloris asiatica (assembly GCF_000296735.1). Classification (NCBI taxonomy): domain Eukaryota; kingdom Metazoa; phylum Chordata; class Mammalia; order Afrosoricida; family Chrysochloridae; genus Chrysochloris; species Chrysochloris asiatica. Next base: position 2,316,709 of record NW_006408657.1, on the reverse strand, counting down.
TTTGTCTTTTTTTTATGAGGTCATGCTTTCTTTATGATGAATCACTGCAGTATGACCCAAGCCTAACCTCCTAAGAGCATGAATGGCCTGTGGTCATGTTAAGTTTACTAATATCCCATTGGCTAAAGCACGTCACATGGTCAAACCTGACATTCATGGATTGGGAAAGTAATCTCTTCTGACAATAAAAAGTGAAGAGAATTGAATAGTTACTGAACAATAACCCGAAAGTATTATAAATAATTAATAATAAATTATTTTGTCCAACTAGATAATATCAGTGGTTGTATTCTGTTTCATTATTTTACATGGGTGTAAACTAAATTCCAAAGATAATAAATGACTTGCTCAAGCACATACTAAATATAAATAGCACATCTGCTTGTTCATTCGTCACCAACATGTTTAACTCTAATAGGTGTGCGTGGTTTACTCACAAGGAATTAATTAAAAATATGAGAAAAATACATTAAACTCTTGGCATTCTTAAGATATAGGTCTGAGGCCATCATAAATTACCAAATTCATGAATGCCATAATTACAAAAACTCACCTTTATTAAATAAATGTCATAAAACAAAAGAAACATTACTGTTTAGGGAAGGACAGTAGATCATTAAAAGTCAGACTGATTTATAAATATTCACTCATTCTCTAAGAAACCAACTCCCATGCATTGTTTTCCAGCTAACAAAATTTCAACATGTATCTCAGAAATGTTATAAATAATCAAAATATTAAAAGTGACAATTTTCCATGCATATTCAGTTGCTTACAGTTAACAGAGTAAACTCGAAGTATGTGGATCCCCATGAACTTATAGAATGAATATACATACATGTAAGATTAGTATTTAGCTTTATGAAAAATTAATATTGATAGTGCTACTAATTTTTGTTTTTATCTATTTCTCTTTTTTTAATGTTTTATTATGAATTATGTGATAGTTTAACTTGGAGAATGTTAGCTTTACATTCATCCTCTCATGTATCATTTCATTGTCATGGTTACAATCCCCTCTATGCTTCATCAACCAACCAAAGTATATACCCTGCAAGCCTGCCCGCTCGTCGTCATCAGCACACAGCCCCTTTCCCTCTCTGGGTCTAGAGTCCCCAGCCTCTCCATCTCTCCACGTCATCGTCTCTGCCTCCATCTCTGATATCACTGTTTCTCTGCTCTTCTCCCTTGATGGTCCCAGGGATTTATTTCTTTTTAATTATTTATTTTATTTTCATGAGTATACAAACAAGATGCTGTGGGTTAATGCACTGGACTGCAAAGTCATTTTGAACAACAAAGTCAGTGGTTCAAACTCACCAGTCGTTCCTCGGAAACTTTATACAGGGTCACTATAAGTCAGAACCCACCAATTAGCACTTAACAACAACAGCACACATATCCATATATGTGTATGTACATATCTACATACACATATAGATAGCTATTTTAATAGTTATTGCAAGTATAATTCAGTGCCCTTAATAACTTTCATTCTCTGGTAGCGTAGTGGTTACGAATCGGGCTGCGAACCTTAAGGTCAGCGGTTCAAAACTACCAGCC
>NW_006408657.1:2293880-2315046 GCF_000296735.1 Chrysochloris asiatica | reverse complement strand
GTAAAGATTTACACCCTCGGAAACCCTGTACAGGGTCGCTATGGGTCAGAACCGACTCGATGGCACTTAACAACAACAACAACAATAACTTTCATTATGTTGTGTAATTATCACCACTAACATTTTGAAATATTTCCATCACCTTTAACAGAACATCAGTACCACCTATGCAATAACTTAGTTTACCCTACCTCCTTCTTCTGGTAACCACTAATGAATTTTTTAAAAAGCTTTTACTATGAATTGAGTGATATTTTACATGGAAGAACATTAATTTTGCACTCATTCTCATGTGTTTCATTTCATTTGAATGATTACAATCCCCTCCATGCATCATCATTCATTAGTGTTTTCTTCTGTTCCCTCTGGGGGTTTTTTATTTTATTTTGGTTGTTGTTGTTTTGTCATGTACACAAAAACACTCAGGAATATATAATCATTTAACCAACCAAAGAGCACATTCTGCAAGTCTTCCTCCTGCCTACCAGCACACCGCTTTTCTCTTTCCATGAATCTTGAGTCCTCAGCTGCTCTATCTCTCTATGGCATCATCTCTGCCTCCATCTTCTGATGTCTCTGCTTTTCTGGATAGGGTCCCATATTCCACTCATGCTCTTCTACCTTGCTGGTCCTAGAGTCCTCTGATCCTGGAATTAGTAGCTAGATTAACTACTCCCTCTATCATGTTACAAAACTTCTACCTTTACAGCTGTGACAAGCACAATTAGTTATGATAACAATTACTCACTATTGAATCATAAGAATCTTATTACCATCTCCTTTCACCAGACCCATCTAGACAAGATGAAAACTATTCAGTGGGGATTTACTTTCCCTGCATACTCTAGAACTAAACTGTTTCTTGAAATTTCATAAACCAGTCATTTTGTGCCTTGATAGCTTCCCCATTTTATGTAGCAAATGTTAAGTCACCCCTCCCTATCAACTCTGTGTACAGAGGGGATAGGTTTGATGCTTGATGTGAAGACTCCTTCCCTCTCAGTTGGTATTTTGAGCAACTAGCTACATCAATCAGTATAGGTCAAGTTCATCAAATTGTAGCAATTTACACTTGTTTCCTTTATCTTGTTTTTTTTTTTTTTTTTTTTACCTTCCTCTAGTCAAGTTCTGATTATCAAGCCATCTAAGCCAGGTCAAATGGGTACTATCTGCAAGTTTGGGTGTTCTTGTCCATCTCTCTTCACCTCATATCAGCTGGACACTTTACTCTCAGCTCTAGCCCTCCGTGGCTATGTCCTTGTCCATGAGTTCAGGAGTCCTCAGGTCTCACCACACTTCAGGCCAACCAGCCCTCCCTCTTCTCTCTCTCCAGGATATCTGGATTCTATGGAACAAAGATGAACTCAGCCCATTTCTTCATTGTTGCCTTTCCCCTACTTCCACTTACCAGTACACCAATGTCGTTGTCAGCAGGCTTACATGCCTGCTCGTGTGTTCCCTTTGAGTTTCAGTCTTGGAAAAGGGGTTTGTCATGAAGGGACTTGATTTTTTGCCTTGATGGCTCTACTAATGCATTTTGCTTTCTATACATTTAACTGTTCCAGATGTTTCAACAATTTTTTCTGTGTTTGTCTATTTATGTTCTGGAATCCTGATCATCTGAAAGTTGTTCTTCTTCATGGTGTCCAACATAACTTTTAGCCTTTCTTCAGGTTTTTTCATTCTTCTTTTCTGATTGTTCATCAGGTATATTCATATTGAGAGATAATGTCTTCAAGCTCACTACTTTGGGTTCCATTGCTTAACATCTACTCCTTTGCCCTTTCAATGTATTATCTATTTCTGAGATTTAATCTTATTGATTTCTAATTGCAAGTTTTGTATTGATTGCTTCAAAATTTGCATTTATTTTGTCTGTTCTTGTAGTATTTTCCTAAATTCTTCTAAAGTTTTTATAATGTACTCCTTGCTTTCTTGATCTTTCTATCAATCATTTGAAGGTATCTAATTAAAATTGTTTTTAATTATTTTTCAGTTAGTTCCATTGCCTTCTCTTCCTCAGAAACATTTTCTGTCTATGCATCTTGGTCATTTGTTTGAACCATTCTCTCTTGGTTTTCATTTGAGCTAAAATTATGTATTGTCTTTGGGGCATTGCATGGTTGTCGTGTTTGCAAAAATAAACAGTGCAGTTGTTGGACTCTTTAGTGAGCTCCTGCAATTCAGGTGGTTGTGGAAGGGATGTGAGAGCAGAGTTCCTGGCCCTAGATGGAGTTTCTGTTGACCTCGGTGTTACCTATGTTCAGGGCATTCAATGTAGAATTAGTTCTCGGGGGCCCTTGATTGAAATGGTTTCAATGTCTGTGAGGACCACAAGGAAGCTCAGGACATGGTGACTGGTTAATCACTGATCCAGGAGGTTTTGAGGGTTTGAAGGTCTGGAGCTGAGCCTATCTGATTCCAGACACCAAAGAGACACACACATGTGGCTCAGTCGCATTTGTACCTAACACTTGCTTTGCTCCGAACCCCGAGACTCTGAACTCCCAGAGAGCAGGGTTTGTGATAGGGATGATGGATGAGAGTGGGAGTTGGCCAATATTCTGGTCACCAAGAGAAAAAGAAGAAATCATACCTTTTCCATTGTCTCTGCAAATCTGCTCGACTGAGCCTTCCTGCCAACGGTTCTCACAAGACGTTTGAGCTTCATCTGGACAGCTGTTCAGCAGTCAATCTCCCAGAAAGGACTCTATCCACCTCTCAAACCTTTCTTCTTAAGTTCAGGGTGCCAGAATTTTCATCTATGTCTGGTTTATCTTATGTCATGTATCTTTGTTATAGAGGGTCTGTGTAGTGTATCTCCACACTCCACCATCTTGCAAGGAAGTCAGGGAACTTTTTAATATACAAACTAATCAATTGCTGCTGTTAACACTGCACAAAACTGTTATAGTCATTTTTATATCTCCCCTTCAGACAGTAGTCCGCAGTATGGTCCACATCCCTCACTTCCCCTCATGCTACCACTTACTGACATTAGGGAAACAAACTTCCTTATTTCTTTCAATAAATACTCAAGAAAAGCCTACGAAGTGTCAGATAGTATGCCCTGTTACCTGTGCTTTCTGATATTATTCTTACTCTTTCTCAACCCCTAAATGAATTTATATTATTTTGAAGAAATTATTCCCTAGCCTAAGAGGCTGGTAATAGTTCAAATGAGATAATAAAAATGAAAGCAGTTTCTAGACTACAAATTGCTGAACAGCCATAAGATGGCATTATTGTGTAACAGCAAGGTTTGTGTCTTCAAAAAAGTGGTTTTAAAAAATCAGTATTCCTTTTTGGAACTTCCATTTAGTCAGATATTTTGAAGGAGCTTACCTATCCATATAAGTAGTCAAATCCAAGATGATTCTTAGCTTTAGATTAGATCTAAAGAAGACATGAGACCCAGACTAGTGGTTAATACTGAATTTCTTCAACAGAAAACAAACAAAGCAAAAGTTTAGTGTGTAAAACACTGTGCGGGCATTTAAAAATCAAATTGTATTACTAAGTATATTTCTTTAAAATAACTGATATTGTAACATGTCAAAAATAAGAAGAGGAGAATCAGAATGTTGTACAAAAACAGCCAGATTAAAACACACACACACATGCACATATTGTATGAATCTATTTATATTCAACTCCAAAGCTGATATACTGGGAGCTAGAGATCAGATTGTGTAGCTTTGTGATGAATAGTGAATGGCCTAAGTAGGGATGTGTTTTTTGGGTTCTTTTTACTCTTATTTTTCCTGGTCTGGATGCTGACTGTGTTGATATGTTTCTTTTAAAAAGGCTCCTGAAACTGTATATTTTTCTAGATGTGTGCTATACTTGGAAGAAATACATACTTGAAACACTAATAATAACATAATTTAAAAAGTATGACTGTTGTTGTTAAATGCCATTGAGTTTTTTCCGACCGATAGCAACCTTGTATAGGGTTTCCGAGGAGTGGCTGGTGAGTTTGAACCACCGAAGTTACAATTCAAACAGATCTTTCATTCGAGTGCTTATCCTACAGTGCCACACCAGGACTCCAAAAGTATGATTAGTTGTTGTCAATTTGATTTTGACTTATGGGGATCCCATTTCTGTCTAAGGAGACCTGTGCTCCATAGGATTTTTTTTTCAATGTTGTATTGTGAATTCTGTGATAGTTTACATGGGAGAACATCAGCTTTGCATTCATCCCATCGTCTATGCTCCCTAGGATTTTGAATGATATTTAAAAGATGCACTTCTAAGTTAAGTGCCACTCTGGGTTGTGTCAAGAAAACATTTGATTAGCAGCTGAGTGTGTTACCACCCAGGTACTATTTTAAAATCAACAACAGGAAGAACAGGTGAAAAAAAATCAAATACATGGACGTTGAATAATACCCTGCTTCAAAACTACTGGGTAATAGAATAATTAAGATGAAATTTTTTAAAAATCCTTGAACCAAACAAAAATGAAAACGCAATGTAAAAAGACATTTGAGATACAACAGAAGCAGTGCTTACTTACAGGGCAATTTTTAACATTAAACACATAAATCTAAAAAGAAGAAAGAACCAAAATCAACACTTTAAGTTAGGAAAACCTAGCAGCAAAGTAAGATTGCAGTCACCAGAAGAATTAAATAATAAACATTGTTGTTGTTCCAACTCATACTGACCCTGAACAGGTTTTCTGAGGATTTACATCTTCATAGGAGTAGAAAGCCTCATCTTTCGCCTGTGAAGCAACTGTAAGGCTCCAACCGCCTACTTGTCATTCACAGTCCAGCGTTGATTGCATGATGTCACGGCGCTCCTGTAATAAAGATTGTTGTTGTTGTTGTTGTTGTTAAGTGCCGTCGTTCCGACCCATAGCCACCCTGTACAGGGTTTTCGAGGGTGTAAATCTTTACAGGAGTAGAAAGCCTCATCTTTCTCCCGCGGAGCGGCTGGTAGTTTTGAACGGCTGACCTTAAGGTTCGCAGCCCGATTCGTAACCACTACGCTACCAGAGCTCCTTGTAATAAAGATTAGAGCAGGAAAAAAAGAAAATCTAAAAGAAACAACAACAACACAAAAAGAAACAATCAACAAGACAAAAAGTTGGTTCTTAGAAAAGAATAATAAATTCAGTAAATCACTGGCAAACATAATTTTAAGATTTTTTTAAAAAAAGTTATATAGCCATAAACAAAAGCTTACTACATTGTTCTTTTTTGATCATTTCATTCCGGATGCTAATCTTTTTATCATTGACCTCTAAAGACTCTGAGATATTTATGTGGGGCCTGCTGCTTTAAAGAAAGCGATTTCTGAATTTACCACCATCCCACTGGGACCACACTGCTACATGTCAACAGGAGGCTGGAAGTGGGTGAGCTGGAAGCTGCTTCCTCAGATATTTTTTTCATTGTATAATTCCATTAGAGAAAGGCCCACAACATTAAAGCTACCACAGACTCTTGCTGCCATATGTATAGCATGAAGGGAATTTAAACAAGAAAGGGCAGAAAAAGGGAGAGAGCAGGAGAAGAAACGAAAGAAATCAATTTCAAAGAGAAGCTGTCTTATCCGTCGCTGTATTCAGATACTAAGGAACATGCATGCAATTCTGCAAGCCCACTTCAAATACCACCTTCTTCTAAGCATTTGATATCTCAGTTGTACTTTTTCTACCCAGTTATACACTAAATATTTTTCTCTCATGGTAGGATGAGGGAAATAACCCCACACTACCCACAGAGGGAAAGAATAATATACTAATCTTCATGTCATCACCATACAATTTTATCCTCTGAAGTGGAAGCTAGAGGGACAGATGCATAATCTGGGAGCCTTTCCAAAAATTGTTTGTTCCTAAATGAGACATTCAGTTAGTTATAGCAGCATTAAGCAGCCTCTTCTATTTGTCACAATGCCATATGTAGTTGGGAAGATACATGAAAAGCACATACAGGAGGCTGACAACTCAGGAAAGATGAACAGTTCCGTCTTCAAATTTGTCTCTACCAAAATTGAAGGGTTTTATTCATGGACAGGATCTTTGTCCCCAGGTGTATGTATAGGTGCCAATTCATAATTCTCCTATTGGTTTCAGAGCTTGAGAGAATTGAGAAGTTTAGTGATAAAACTATATATATATACATATCATGAACACAAGAAAGTTTTTTTATGTATCTTTTCTGAATTGATCTGCAATGAATTATGGAAGAAGACATGTACAAATTGAGGAAGAATTGGCATTTTCTATGTATATTTTCCTTTTATTTTATGTGCTTTTTAGAGCACAGTGTCTGGGGAAGGATGCTGCTTTAATAGTCACCATCAGTATATATTTTTTGAAAATCATTACTTATTAAGTTATTGATTTAATATAATACAATTTATTTCTATTCAAAAGTGGTATTTCACATGATTATTTATGTAAGGTGTTCTGGTGTAGTTCATTTGGAGAAACACTGGACTGCTAACCACAAGGTTGGTGGTTCAGACCCATCAGCTGCTTCTCAGAAAACATTTCCAGGGTCACTATGAATCAGAACTGACTCAACAGCACTTACCAACAACAACAACATTTATGTAAACAAAAATAATACAGCATTTTTCTCCATAGATGTGACAGGAAATATTTTTTACACACAAAACACACAAATAAACACACGGATTCACCTAAACACAGGGAATACTTAAAAATAAATCTTTAACCTTCAAGTTAATACCTTGTTCTCTCTCTGTGTGCCTACATTTATGTACATTGATTTTCCTGATTTATTTTATTGGTTTCTGGATGTCAGAATGAATTTCAATTTTGCTTTCTTGTCCAATGCCCAGAACAGTGCACATGGTGTAATAAACAATATTTGATGATGATAATGATGCTGATGAAAACTGTAATTTAGCAGCATCAACATATCACATATGCCAGAAATAAACCCATAAACCCATAAAGAAAAAAAAAAATGAGGGCCATTTTTTACTTACCTGTCTTTATTTTTTATAATACCCTTGAATCAAGCTATATTATCTTCTCTGCCAGATCTAAATTCCCTCTGGTGCATTTCCTTTTAGAACTTCCCTTTTCCTGCTCCTGGCCTTCTATTGCATGCTGCTCTGTTCCAGTGCTTGGATTTCTGCTCTGTTTCTGTATAATCTAATCTAATCCCCAGCTATTTTGAATAACATTCACTGGCCAGCCATTGCACTCTGCACACCACTGAGAAATCTGATTGTGTGCCAAATAGTGAAACCTTTGTTTCTACTCAGCAACCCATAATGAAGCATTAGGTTTTACAGTTGGAGCCAGTTACATGCAGGTTTTACTACCAGAGGCAAAGCTTTAAACTACAAATGATTAATTCCATATAGTGGGTATTAAGAGGCCTTTTATTTTTTACATATTCATTATCAAACAGTCTCATTAAAACAAGCCAAATGTCAATAAACAATATACTTATTCCCAGTTGGAATTAAAAAAAAAAACTTTAAAAAAAATAATTTTTAAAAATGAACCTCTCAGTGCCATATACCATTTGAATTAGATGCCTGCACTATCTTTGGTCTATATTTCCTTCTAACCTTAAAAATATCAGTTCTTCAAAAATAATAATTGTGCAGAGCATGTGGTGAGCAAACAGAGTGAAGGAGATCTGTTGTGTGTATTTAATAAAAGGAGTGTTTGAAATGCCTTAAATAGAAGTTTGTTTCTTCCCGTTAGCTTATCGTATGTATGTTCCTATTGCTAGTTCAAAGCACTCAAGAATTGCAGACTGATTTGCTTTTTACGATCGCCATTTCATACAGGATCATTTGCCTTATATCTTCAGCATTTTCAGATTCTTATAAATCTTTACAGTTCACATAGAGGTTAGTTTCAAACTTGCTTTCGATAAGAAATTGACTAGATATAAAATTCACATAATCTCAGAGTTACCCATAGATCAATATCCTAAATCTTTTTCTCAAAGTAATTGAACATTTTTGTTTCCCGGGATAGCTGTATATATGCATTCCCATTCTTCATTGTAGCTGATTCGAGTTCTTTAGTGTACAGAGGACTCTAGCATGCTTGCTTGTTATCTGAAAAACTTGTGTTTTCATTATTGTCAAAGGGGAAAGACAATAATATAGAAGGCAGTTTTCTGTCTATAGTCCTGGTCTCACTTTGGAGATAATGCCAATCACTATTTGACGTTACCTATGATGTGTTTCTTGTCTTTCCTGCCTGTGCAGTGTCACAGAAGTCTCTCCTCTAAATATACATTTTCCCCTCTTTGTGAAGTAGATGAGTTGTTGACGAAGTTACTAGAAAGCTAAACTGGGCTAAATGTTGTTTTCCCAGTATCTCTTTACTTTAACAATTAAAATTTATTTTGGCTGAGAGAAGCTCAATGTAGCAATGCCTGAAACATAGAAGAAGCATGTTTCACTCTCCTGAAAAAGCCTAGCAGTACGTTTTCACGGCAGATTGATGGGTATGTTCTTCGTGCTTTCTATTTTTTATTGTATTGTGTTAACGTGTGTGCTTCTGTGATGCTGGCAGATATGCCACCAGTATTTCAAATATCAGTAGAGTCACCCATGGTGGACAGCTTTCAGCAGAGCTTCCAGACAACGCAGACTAGGAAGAAAGCCTTGAAGATATCCTTCTTAAAAATCAAACAATGACAACAGAATATTGTCTGATATAGTGTCGCAGATGAAATAGATAGTTTGAAAGGCACTACTAAATAGCTTAGTCAATGAACTTGAGTATACCAAAGTATGAAAATGCTTTAGAACCAGGCAGCATTTTGTTCTGTTATATATAAGATTGTCAAGAGTCTAAGGTGACTCAATGGCAAATAACAGTAACAGCTTCCTTATGTGGCGGGCCCTCATCTACAAAGGTGTAAGATGGAATTTCAACCACCTACACATTCCAAGAAGCTGATGGAGAAAGGTCTGGAGAAATGCCAAAGGATGCACATCAAGTATGTCTTTGAACAGTTTCTGGGAGCTAACACTTCTTTCATTTCTATCCAGTTGGCCAGAAGTTAGTCACATAATCATATGTACATTACAAGGAAGACTAGGGAATATTGCATTCCTCCTTGAATGTTATATGTGCTGAAAACATGTATGTTTATGAAATAACGGGAGAATGGAATTGGAAGAGAACGTATAGTCTTCAACTTATATACTGAAAAAAAGCTTTTGGTTTCCTTTTCCAAACAGTCATAAGAAAAGTATGGATTCCTGGTGTGACACTGTAGTGTAAGCACTGAACTGCAAGGTAGGTTTGAACTGCAAAGTGGTTGTTCAAACCCACCTACCACTCCTTGGAAACCCTGTGTAAGGTAGTCATGAGTCAGATCTGACTCGGTGGCACTTAACAACAGCAAGAAGAAAAATATGGACTCTTAGTGTAGTGCTGTAGGATCAGCACTGAACTTCAAACTACAAGTTCGGCAGTTCAAACCCATCAGGGGCTCCTTAGAAACCCTATACGGGGTTACGATGAGTTGGAACTGACTTGCTGGCAGAAAAACAACAAGAAAAATATAAATTAAAAGGGCTGATATACCTAAGATTATCTACTTTCCTTACTGGCTTTGTTTAATTTTATAACCTCCAATTCCACTAATATCCTATGTTGCCTTCCTGAATCCTGCTGACATAAAAGTAAAGTTTCTTTTTTTCCCCTCATTGTCCTTGATACCCACATGTCTTATGTCTCTGCATTATTTTAAACAATTTCTTATCAATTAACTTTTTCTGACTCTGCACTCTCTTTCAAACAAGACTACTAGTTATTTAAGGAGAGAGGTGGATAATTTAGTTGCGATAGAGCTCCTAGATTCATGTGTATAATCCCTACTTATTTACAGGACTAATACTTATCTTTCATTAAAGTTGAGTCATGGGTAAGTATTATTAGTTTTAATTTACAAAATCCCAGAATAACTAAAATAAAACAAGCATTAAAGCACAAAGCTAAATTTAGAAAATAAAAATTACAAATAACCTAACTGCCATCCACCTACTTCTGATTCGTAATGACCCTGTAGGGTAGAGTGGAAGAGTTCCATGGTTCTATAGGCTTTCCAAAGCTGTACTTCTTTACAGAAACAGACTGCTATGTCTTTCATCTGCAGAAAGTCCGGTGAGTTTGAACTGCTAGGGTTAGCAGTTGAGCACTTAACCACTGTGTCACCAGGAATCCTTAAAATTATAACAACATATTGAAATTTTAGGGCATCACCTTTTCTGGACACATGGCTTTGCATAAGATGTTCTTTCGTATTTGTGTGTGGTGCTGTAGGATAAGGACTAGACTGCTAGCCACAGGATTGGTAGTTCAAATCTACCAGCAACTCCTCAGAAGCTCTATGGTTGCTGTGAGTCTGAACCAACTCAATAGCACTTAAAAACGACATGGGTTAGGCGTGTACTCAACCCACATATATGCTTTTTCTATTTCATTTTATCCTCCGGAGAATCTACTTTTAAAGATGAGGATATTGAACTTTAGAGCAAATACATGTTTTTTGAAGTTCTCACAGGAACTGTGTGTCAGAGCCCGTGTTTGCACTCAGCATTGAACTCTTGGCTCCTACATGCCCAGCTTAAACTGCATCTCATATAGGATTTCTTTACGTTCCAGGATTCTGTTCATGTTTTCTATACTTTATTCTTCAGTGGCATCAACAGGAATCATAATGAATCAACAACTCAAAGGCGGTTAACGACATCAATATCTTCTTGTAAAAAAACTCCATGAAATATATACATTTTGCTTATATAAGGTATCTGGCAAAGCCAAATTATCCTACAGTGCCATACCTAGGCTCCTAATATGGTATTTTATCTGTTTTAAAGACATACAGCCAAAGACTTTGAAGCCAAACTGATGAAAAAACATGTACTTTGGGCATGTTATCAGGAAACCAGTCCTTGGGAAAGGACCCCACGATTAGTAAAGTAGGGGGTTAGTGAAAAGTTAGAAGAGCCACCAATGTGATGGATTGAGACAGTGTCTGAATCAATAAGCTCAAACAAAAGGAGGTTTGTGAGGATGGCAGAGGTCCTGGCAGAAGTTCCTTGTTTTGTACATTGAGTCACTATGAGTTGCAACTGACTTGACCGTACCTAACAACAACCCGTGTTCCTTGAAGTCTTTGCGCATGCACATCTCTCAAGTGTATGTTTGCATAGCTGTCTGTAACTCAATACCATTCAGTGTGGTTTTTGCGTCTATATCTTCTGTCACCTCTAAGTCAAACACTTTATCATTCCCTGTGCTCTACTTAATACTTTTTATTGATAAATCCTTAAGTTTAATTAATAACTGTTCATGTTAAAGTTGTGATATTTTAGAATTAATAACACTTTTTAAAAAAATGCTTTGATGTCCACTATAATTTATTTAACAAAATATTAACGTAGGATAAATTTCCTTGACTTAGCTTTTATTTTGGCTACACGAAGATCAAATTATGATCCTTAGGTATAGATTTAGCAACATATGAATTAATCTGACTCTGATTTGTTCTTCTAATTATATTTGATACAGCCTCTCAGATAAAGAAATATCCATTGACAATTGAAATTAACATAACTTTCTGGTGGAAGATAGTTTCGTGCCTTTGTTTAAACTTCTATTATTCAGGGGGGGAAATTTGTTTCCATTACAAAAAAATTTAACACTCTGAAAAATAATGTTTACTCTGTGAGAATTTCGAATTCTTGCCTGTAAGGCAATTTTCACAAGAATTATTTTCTTATTAGTTTTAGTTTATCCATGGACAGTCTCAAATTCCCCTTGAGAACATCAGTTTCCTTAGGGAAAACTGCCCATTACAAGCCAAGGATGTGGTTTTTGAGAGATTTCTGCCTTGAAGTAACAAGTTTTAAAATATTTTGTATGTTGTCCAAGAATGGTAGTTAAGTAAAAATTGAGATGAGCATTTTAAATTATCTTAGCTTATGGATAATTTGAATGTTTGACTAAAATTGCAATATCTTTTTTCACAAAAGATTAATTTTGTTTATTGAGCTTCTCTTGAAATGATTTCTTTTTCTTTTTCTTTGCCTTTCTAAAATATTCAAATATACACTGCAGCACTTGGAAACTTCGCTGTTTTGGTTGGCTGCAGCTGAATGTTTCTGACTCAGAGTGACCCCAAGTGCTCCAGAGTAGAATAATAGTCCCAGAAGCAGATAAAGATGGCCAGGTCTTTCTCCTGTCAAAAATGGGTACCATTAAAATTACAAATGTACATCCAAGAACCTTACATAATATAGCAGCACTATAATTAGAATAAGGAGCTCTGGTAGCGTATTGGTTACGAATCGGGCTGCGAACCACAAGGTCAGCAGTTCGAAACTACCAGCTGTTCGCGGGAGAAAGATGAGGCGTTCTGCTCCCATAAAGACTTACAGCCTCGGAAACCCTGTGCAGGGTCACTATGAACCGGAACTGACTCCATGGTACCTAACAACAACATAATTAGAATATACTTGCCAACACTCAGGTTTTTTTCATCCCTTTGTCTCTCTGTATCAGTGAACCAAGATAACTATCCATTGTGCCCTTAATAACATCTGACATTATTATTCATCTATTGTTTTTGCTAAATGCCATTTAGTTGGTTCAAACTTATAGCGACTCTGTATAGGGTTAACAAAGAGTGGCTGGTGAATCTGAAGTACTGACCTTGTGGTTCAAACCGACCTTGCAGTCCAGTGCATTATCCCACAGCGCCACACCAGGATTCCTGACTAGATGGCACACAACAACAAGCTTCTTAGATTGTTGTCGTTGTTGTTTAGTGCTTTTGAGCTGATGCCAACTTATAGCCACTCTGTAAAGGATTTCCAAGGAGCAGGTGTTAAGTTTGAACCACCGACCTTGTGATTCAAACTGGCATTGTGATCCAGTGCTTATCTTACAGCACCACACCAGGACTTATATGTCATCTCCTTCTACACTAATGCTGTATAACAGAGATTGCAGATTGGCTGAGTAGGTCTGATGTGTACATATCATTCTGAAGCTCCAGCTGATGACTACTTGGAAGAGCTCAGAAGCTCTCAAAAGTGTAAGGAGAAACATATACTGCTTTTTAACACCAAGCCTTGTAACTGGTGCACTGTTTGTTTCATTCTCATTCAGTGTCCAAAACAAGTCATATGGCAAGTCCAAAACTCAAAAGAAAGGAAAGCACACTTTGCCCACTGTGACATCTTGTCAAGGATATAGCCTGATAATACTATGACAGAACATAATTGAGCTTCATTTTTTTTTAATAGTACATCACCCTGGTAATATAATGGGTTACACAGGTCAGCCAGGTCAGCCGTTAGAATCTACCACTTGCTCTGTGCGAGAAAGATAAGGCTTTCTGCTCCTTTAAAGATTTATAGCCTTAGAAACCCTAAAAAGGGTTGGGTCCTGGGGTGGTGCTATAGGATAAAGCACTGGACCCCAAGGTGAGTTTGAACCATAAGGTTGGTGATTCAAACTCACCAGCAGCTCCTTGGAAACCATTTTCAGAGTTACTAGGAGTCGGAACATACTCAATTGCACTTGACAACAGCAACATGAGTGGGAACTAACTTGATGGCACACCATCACCACCAAAAACCTAGAAGACTATCCCAGTACTGATTAACCATCTTGAGAGAACACATATGACTCTGAGAAAGCCCAACCTACAACTTACTGAGTGCATTGAAATCCATTTATCTAGATGTTTTATGGAGTCCTGGTATGGCATGTGTCAGACTGCAAAATCATTTGAACTTCAAGGTTGGTGGTTCAAGCTCACCTGCTACCCCTTGGGAACCCTTTACAGGGTTCCAATGGGTCAGAATCGACTGGACAGCACTTCACAACAACAACAACAACAACAACAGCATGTTTTATATCAAATCCAATGTGTTGGACTACCTTTGTTATTAAAAACGTGATGTTATGAAGCAGAATTTTCAAGCCCTGAGAAAATAGATTTTTGAAACACACTTGAAGTCACAGTTTTTTGTTTGCTGACTTGAGCATCTCCTTGTGCTACAGCACACTTGGAAGTTGAGTTTCTGAATATCAATCACCATGACTTTCCATACCCAGCTGTCTGTTGCTTGAAACTACCATAAGCTGACTATCACAGCTCAGAGTATACCCTTGAAGAAGACCATCTGGTTTATGTCTCTTAGCAAAATTTGTTTAAAAAGAAGCAGTTGTATAACAAAGTAAAAAGAAGTCTCTGTTTAGGTAAATAACTAGGTTTGCAATGCAGATGATAAAGTATTTTCTAATGTAAGTCAACATTTCCAAAAGGGAATCATTCTTTTCTCACAACTGAAAAAAACAAAACCAAAAAATCAAAAATTTCAATGATGAGTGAGGAGAGAGTCCATCAGATTCATATTTTCTAATGGCTTAAAGTTATGGAAAAAATAGAAATCTTTAAGTAATAACATATGTATTATTAATTAGAATCTAGTGCTTAACATTTGTTATTCAATTATTTTCACTGAGAAACTTAAATATCATAATGTCTGATCCTTTGAACCCTATGATTAATGGGTATTTAATGATTCGTTTAAAGATTTCAATAAATTGATAGGGCAATAGAGGCACTCACTCATCTATACCAAGAAATTTGGAAGACCAGGCCAACTGACTGAAAGAGATCCATAGTTTTGTCCGTCCCAAATAGAGGTGACCCAGCAGAATGCAGAAATCATTGTACAGTATCATTAATATCACATGCAAGTAAAATCTTGCTTAGATAATACAAAAATGGCTGCAACCATACATTGACAGAGAACTTCCAGATGTTCAAGCTGGATTCAGAAGAGGATGTGGAATGAGGGATATCATTGCTGACATCAGATGGATCTTGGATCTTGGCTGAAAGTAGAGAATACCAGAAAGATGTTTACCTGTGCTTTACTGACTACGCAAAGGCTTTTGATTGTGTGGATCATGACAAGCTATGGACAACATGAATACTCCGGAATGATTCATGAGGAACCAAGAAGCAAGTTGTTCCAATAGAACAAGGGAACACTGAATGGCGTAAAATTAGTAATGGTGTGCACCAAGATTGTATTCTTTCACCTTGCTTATTTAATCTGTATGCTGAGCAAATAATCGGAGAAGATGGATTATATGAAGAAAAGTGTGGCACCATATTGGAGGAAGACATTAATAACCTGTGATATGCAGATGAACAACTTTGCTTGCTGAAAGCGAAAAGCACTTAAAATACTTACTGATGTAAATCAAAGACCACAGCCTTCGATATGGATTGCATCTTAATGTAAAGGAAACAAAAATGCTCACCTCCATCAAGGGACCAATAAACAACGTCCATAGCAAAGACTTCATTTTGCTAAAATCAACCAACACTCATGCAACCAGCAGCAAAAAAAAACAAACTACATATTTCACTAGGTAAATCCGCTGCACAAGACCTTTTTAAAGTGTTGAAGACAGAAGATATCATGATATCATGGCCCAAGCCACAGTATTTTCAATAACCTCCTATGCATGTGAAAGTTGGACAGTCAATAATGAAGACCATAGAAGTGTTGATGCATTTGAGTTATGGTGTTGGAGGAGAATATTAAAAGTAACATGGACTGTTTTAAGAACAAACCAATCTGTTTTGGATGAAGTACAGCCAGAATGCTCCTTGGAAGTCAGGATGGCCAGATTTCGTCTCTCGTACTTCGAAAATATTATCAGCAGGGGCCAATTCCTGGAGAAGGATATCATGTTTGGTAAAGTGGAGGGTAGGAGAAAAAGAGGAAGACCCCCTACTGAATGGGTTAGGACATTGGTGGCAGCATGGACTCAGTCGTAGCAACAATTGTGAGTTTTGTGCAGAACCAGGCAGTGTTTCCTTCTTTTTGGTGTAGGGTCAGAATAAGTTGGTACCAACTCAATGGCACCTAGCAACGACAACAACAATGATTTGTTGGATATTTTATCTTCTTCTCCTAGGCTTTTGTTGTTGTTGTTTTTTTTTTTTTTTTTGTATTACATTACACTTGATCTCTATTTCAAATAGAGTGCATATTAGATATTTAGAAAGCATGAATGGAATTTTCAGTCCACCAAATTCTTTTCCTTTACCCTTTTTTATAAGGTCAGAATAACCATGCTATAGATTGACTTTGGACTTATTGATGAAAGTTCTTGGATTAAGGGTGTCTTGGTTCAGGTTGGTCCAGAGGTGAATCCTGCTAATTGGACTTGAATTCAGAGAGTTAATTTGGGAGGTGAATCAAGAAAGCTGTGTTAAAGGAGTTGTGGATGGTAGATAGGGAAAGGAAAAGCATCCTGCTGATGTTGTACTTATTATTTGTTGTTGAGTTGGTCCCTGACTTATTGTAACCTCATGCACAATGAAATAAAACACTGCTCAGTCCTGAAACATACCCGTGATAGGTTGCAAATTTGACCATTATGGCCTATAGGGTTTTCATAGACTAATTTTCATAAATAGACTGCAAGACTTCTCTTGTTAGTCCATCTTACTCTGGAAGTTCTGCTGAAACCTTTTCACCACCAACAATACACAAGCCCTTATTTAAAGCTGAAAAAGGTAGTAGAGG
This sequence comes from Chrysochloris asiatica, assembly GCF_000296735.1. Taxonomy (NCBI): domain Eukaryota; kingdom Metazoa; phylum Chordata; class Mammalia; order Afrosoricida; family Chrysochloridae; genus Chrysochloris; species Chrysochloris asiatica. The sequence continues at coordinate 2,298,447 of NW_006408657.1, read as the reverse complement.
ATGAGGTATGTTGGCCAGGAATCCAACCATGGTTTCATGTATGAAAAATAAGAATTCTAAGACTGACCCATCAATAGAGTATGTTATCAAGCCAGCCACCATGGAGAAGTCTTGTCTCAGAATTACTTTTGCAAAGTGTCAGGACGGCTATGAGTTTATATACCAACTTACAATAGTCATTTTTTGATGTTGGCTCAGGGTGCAGTGATAACAATTCCCCATTATAGGCTCTTCCATTCCACCTTGCTTCAAAGAAATCTCTCAGATTAAGACATGAAGTTAATGACTATTGCACATCAATAAGAGCATACTGGACTATCTGCCATATTCTGGGTGGTGGAAGGAAGTTGTTTTATTTTACTTAACAAATATTGCTGCATTTCCATACCCATCTAGCCACTTGTCTGCTTTTTTATTTCCACAATTACTTTGGCTCCTGCAGCTCTTTGTAGCATGACTTACTTAAGTTTTTTTCATTCTCATGATGTACGGTTGTGTCTTCTTGGTTCTTCATAATTGGCTTATTTTCTGGTTAAAGCTTTTTGTGATATTTGCCTTTCTTATTTCTATGCAATTAAATTTGTTTGATTTTAGAAATACTGAAGGTTTTTCTTATAATTTAAAAAATAATCTAGTCATACCCTGTTTATTTGTTTTCTTTTGATCTTTTTAAAATTAGGACTCACACCAGTTTGTAACATAATTAAAACTGGTAATTACTGTCATTGACACAATCCTGCTTAAGACACATTTTTGAATGGACTAAAACACTTGAATATGTAATTTCTACCATAAAAAATAAATACTTTCAGAAAATTTCTCAGAGGATTCACTTAATCAAAGTTTAGTTTCTTGCCAAGTTTATTCCAAGTCTTATGCAAATTATTGTTTTTCGCACCAAAGGGTAAGTTATGATTATTTTAACTTCTCTAGGATCACAGAGTCCCTGATGGCCCTTGTTAGTTGCTTAGATCAGCAGAATCTGTGTATAGTGTTCTGTTGGTTAGATACTCACTACTACTAGTTACGACATTATCAAAATTAAAAACCTACAAAATAAAAAAACACTATTCCATTCATTATTTTTGAACCAAAAATAAATCAGTGCTCTCTAGAGATGAATTCGGATAAATTTTACTCATTAGTTAAATTTGCCTAATTATCAAAATTCTTTTCCACATGAAAACCATTTGTTTATGGGTAGTAACATACAGAGTAAGAGTAATAGAATGATTAGAGATCTAGAAGATCATGCCAGATAAGAGAAAGAAGAAAGTTAAACAAGACACCATCAAGCCTTCTAATATTTTCACATGTGTTCTTATAGATCAGGGCATGTGTTCTTAAAACCCCTGGTTTAAGGATATGAAATAAGTGAATGTTAATGAGCACCCTTCCTTTCCTGAGCAGAAGTTTTGTTTTTTTTGTATTTTTTTTTTGTTTGGTTTGGTTTCTTAATAAGGGAACTCTGGGGAACTGGGAAAGTTATCACTTGTATAATTGTGGTGTTTCTAAAGTCACAAAGGAAATCAGGTTGTAGGCTTCCAGGACTATTTTTCTAGGATTCTGCACCTAGCAAGAAAAGAGACCACAGAATAGCTAACAAAGTATTTTGATATTTACTAATCTCCTTACAGAAGACCTAAAGACCCTTAGGTTTTGGTAACATATATCTAGTATGAAAGGTAAAAAGAGTCTTGATCAATTGTAACACAGTTTCTTGACTGGTAGAGCCAGGTGTCTTTTTTAAGGTATAGTCAAAAATAAGGAAAAGGTGATAAGAAGTATATGTTGTATGAAGACTACTGTTACAAGTCTTATCAATGACCATAAAGTCAATTGTCTTATATGTGCAATACAAATATTTCTACTCTTCCTTCAAATTTCTTTTAGTTATAAGAAATACTTGCCCAAAACTATTACAGTGACTGATTTTGTGAATACAAAACTTAATAAACAGGGACTGTTTTCCCTGAAAGAACTCTCTAAGTGATTTTTAGGATAATTTTTCAGCCCATGATGTTTGAATCTTTAGGTCATAGATTATATATGCACATAACCTAAAATACTTAGCTCTAAATGTTCTATTATAAATAATAGAATGCAGGTGGTGGTGGTGGTGGTGTGTCGTGGAGTCGGCTCTGACTCATAGTGACCCTGTACAGGATTTCTTAGGCTGTAAATCTTTATGGGAGCTGAAAGCCTCATCTTTCTCCCGCGGAATGGCTGATAATTTCAAACTGCTGACCTTGAGGTTAGCAGCCCAATTCGTAACCACTGTGCTATCAGAGCTCCTTAATATAATTCAGGAGTAAAGAAAAAAAGGGGGGTGGAGGGGAATGGCGTTTAGCTATAGTAAGTAAGTAACCTCAGTAAAACTGTTGATTATACTGCCGTTCCTTACATACAAGTGTTGGTTTGCTACAATAAACTTATGTTTCATCCCACTAATGGCAGTAGTGTCTTGGACTCTGTGAGGATAGTTTGAAAATGAGCATGATTAACATTTCTTTTTTTGGATGCCTGATAACATTTTTGAAATCAATAATTTAGGGCTGGACGAAGGTGGGTAGAATGAAAAGGGAGAATTGTTACATTTAGTAGGATCTGTTTTCTTGCCGCTCAATATTCTGAATGGTCACATTATAGGGATTTTGTTTTGTTTAGTTTTTTGCTTCTTTCTGTTATTTCCCAGGACAAAGGCATGTGTTTCCGCTCTCTAGGCAGTGAAAATCAATTGAGGTTTTCGTGAAAAATGTTCTTTTTTATTCTAGTAACACATTTTCATGATAATTTTATTTAGGTGAAAGCACCCCTTCCCTGTGAGTTTGCATCTAGTTAATTCCATAAAATGTTAATGGTGTCATTTTGCAAAATCTACAAAATAAAACCAGCTTTCACTAAGTTCCTGACAGTAAGAGTCATGAGATGCAATTTCCATTAACATGTGTTCACATAATTTTGACATGGTAGATGTATCTAGGAAAATTGATACCAAATGGTATGCCTCCGTGTACCAAAATTTAATAACTGTTATTCTTCCAAAGCATAACAGTGCCTCCAATGGCTGACATTCTGCAAAAGATTCTCTGTTATCACATGCCAAGCCTTCATAATGGCTCTTTATTTTTGTTTTCTTTCAAGATTTTACCCTGTATTTTGTCCCAGAAATCACCATAAGTGACTGTATCATTGCATCTAATGAATCTTAATTCTGATATCAATTTTCATGATATAATTTAGATAGCTCTATTTGTTTGCTCTATAGCTTTTCTACATATTAGGTTGTGGTCATTGAACAGGTTCTCTAAGAAACAGATCGGGAGACAGATTTACATGAAGAAGGTTTATTTAGGAGTACCATTGAGAATATGTGGGAAGGGAGTAAAGGAAGCAGGATTGGACAGAGGGAAGAGTTGAATCATGATGCATTTACAAGAGAGTTCTCAGGTATATAGCATGGAGGTAGTCATTCAGTGTACTCCTGAGTGAGGCAAGGGGCTATGGACCTTTTTAGTTCTTAATCCATCAGTCCCTGGATGTGAGTCTCCACCCACAATCCTTCCAGGCAACATAATCTTTGGCACAAAAGTACCCATCTGCTGAGGGAAATATCTGGGAAGAGTTTTGCTATAAACTGTTAGCAGACAACACTTCCAACAGCGAATCTGATTGACATTCCACAGGGTCCATTACAATAGTCATTCATCTTTTTAAAATATCAATTGTTGCTTATTAGATTTTTTCATCCTTAGTAATGCATTTAGGTAGTATTATACTCAAGCTACTAATGTTTTAAAACATTTTTATTGAGGTATAATTGGCATAAAATGAACTGCACATGTTTAGAGATATAATTTGATGTTTTGACATATGTCTAAACCTGTGAGAGTATGACCACAATCAAAATAATAAACGGACCCATCACTCTCACATGTCTCCACATGGTATGCTCTCCCTTTTGTTCCTTGCCTCATCCCCACATTACCATTGATCTCTCTCTGACACTATAGATTAGTTTGCATATTCTAGTATTGTATGCAAACTGTATCATAAAATCTGTGTGTTTTTTTTCTGCTTTTATCTTTTTTTGACTCCCAATCTACTAACTTTTATTTTGTGCATAATATGATTGCTTTATAGGCAAGTACACATATTAAATACGTTTCCCAAACCTTTCAGTATGATTCTGATAGTAGATTCATGGATATGGTTATATATTTCAAAGATGCAATTATGATAATAGTAATCCTCAGGTGTAGGCATTTATTGCTTTCCATTTGTAATCACTCCTTTTTTTATACCCTTACCTTCCACCAAGTATTTTCCAATTTTATACCCAATGCATATATGCATATTCATATAATTTCTGGGTATAAAAAATAAACATATTTCCTGAAAAAATGAAAAGCTCTAAATTTTATAATTGAGAATTATAATTTACTATGATATTTTATGATGTTCTGGTGTGGTGCTGTGAGTTACTATGCTAGATTGCAAAGTCAGTTTAAACCACACAGCCGATGGTTTAAGCTCACCAGTTGTTGTTATTAAGTGCTATTGAGTC
>NW_006408657.1:2289048-2292818 GCF_000296735.1 Chrysochloris asiatica | reverse complement strand
GAACAACTGCTTCTTGGTCCAGGTACAGAGTCCTCAGAAGTACAATGAAGTGTTCTGGAATACTCATACTTCTCAATGTTGTCCATAGCTTGCCATGATCCACACAATCGAAAGCCTTCATGTAGTCAATAAAGCATAGGTAAACATCTTTCTGATATTCTCTGCTTTCAGCCAAGATCCACCAGACATCAGCAATGATATCTCTTGTTCCCCAGCCTCTTCAGAATCCAGCTTGATCCAATAGCTCCTCAGAAACCCTATACAGGGTCGCTATGTGTCAGAACCAATTCCAGTGCTTTTTTTTTTGCTTAGTGCTCTAATAATAGTCTATGGAGCTCTGGTAGCGTAGTGGTTACAAATCGAGCTGCTAACCTCAAGCCCAGCAGTTCAAAACTACCAGCCGTTCTGCGGGAGAAAGATGAGGCTTTCTGCTCCCATAAAGATTTATAGCCTCCAAAACCCTGTGCATGGTCACTATGAGTCGGAACTGACTTCAGAGTACTTAACAACAACAACTACTACAAATAGTCTACTCTACAAATTATACCACACAAGAAACTTCCAGAAAAATTATAAAGCTATTTCTGAGAATTCAGTCATTTTCCTGTGCTAATTATTCATAAAACTAAATGAATAAATAAAGTCCTCATAATTACTGTAAGCAGACATTTGTAGGTTGATGTTTTGAGGGGTCAGTGATGTTATGAATAAGATAAATATTGAATGAACTTGAACATTTTTACAAAAGGATCTTAAATCTATGGAAACAAGATTGAAGTTGTCAAAGATTTCATTTTGCTTGAATCAACCAACATTCATGGAAGCAGCAGTCAAGAAATCAAATGACGTATTGCATTAGGCAAATCTGCTGCACAAGACCTTTATAAAGTTTTGAAGAGCAAAGATATAAGTTTGAGGACTAAGATGCGCCTGTCCCAAGCCATAGTATTTTCAGTAACCTAATATGCATGTCGCTATGGGTCAGAACTGACTTGATGGCCCTTAATAGCAACAGCAATTTGCATGTGAAAGCTGGACAGTGAATAAGGAAGACCTTAGAAATATTGATACATTTGAGTTATGGTGTTGGAGGATTATATTAAAAGTACCATGACCTGCCTAGAGAACAAAACAATCTGTGTTAGACAAAGTGTAGCCAGAGTGCTCCTTGGAAACCACGTTGGCCAAACTTTGTCCCTCATACTTCAGACTTATTATCAGGAGGGACCAGTCACTGGTAAAGTGGAGGGCCAGAGAAAAAGAGGAAGACTTGAACAAGATGGATTGGCACAGTGGTGGTAGTGATGGACTCAAGTGTACCAATGATTGTGAGGTTTGCCAAGGACCAGGCCGTGTTCTGTTTTGTTGTGCACAGGATGGGTATGAGTCAATGGTACCTACTCAATGGTACCTAACGACAACAACCACCATTATTTGTTATAAGTTCCTCAGGCTAAAATGTACCTTGTCTTCTATATCGTCATGTACTTCATTTCCATAATTCAGCAATTACCAGGTTCTGTAGATTCATATTTTGTAAATATTTTCATGTCTTCTCTCTTTTTTTTCCCTATCAACCTCAAGACAACTGATTCCTTGTGAGAGGTCTCTGTCCACCCAAAAATCTGTCTATTTTGAGATTAATTTTTCTTAATCAACACATCCTGCTTCACACTACCCAGCACCGTCACCTTCTATAATTCTCTAGATAGGCTTGGTTGAAAACTGGTGGCCCCTTGAGACAAGAGAGTTGGAGGATATATTTTTGCTTGGTTGTTTAGTTTGTTCTACAAGGAGTTTTAAAAGGCAGTGAAATAAGCCAAAGGTTGAACTGGTCAACACAATCATTTTAGCACTTATTTGCCTGTCTTGAATGCTTTTGATTTTATAACCTCCTAACCTAGATGCCAGACTGCTGGTGTAACATTGTAGGAGAAGCACTGGACTGTGAAAAACATGATCGGCAGTTCAGACTCACCAGTCACTCCTTGAAAACCATATGAGTTGGAACCAACTCACGGCACCTGACAACAATAACAGCCTAGAGGGTAAAATTCAAAGCATAGCATTCAAGACCCTCATTTAGCTTCTCTGATTAGTGTCTTCAGTCAAGTCTCCATAAAATTGGACTTATTTTTATTAAAAATACCCTTAACCACACATTTTTTTGTAATATAATTTCATATATAAAGTCCTATCCTTCTATAACCATTAGGAAGTTTTGGTTATATGAAACAGAAATAATTTCTACTAAAGTAATAAGGAGCTCTGGTAGTGTAGTGGTTACGAATCGGGCTGTGAACTGCAAGGTCAGCATTTCGAAACTACCAGCAGAAAGAAAGATGAGGAGAAAGATGAGGCTTTCTGCTCCCATAAAGATTTACAGCCTCGGAAACCTTGTTCAGGGTCACTATGGGTTGATACAGACTCGACGGCACTTAACAACAACAAAGTGAAAAATAATCTATTAGAGAGATAATTGGTTATTCACAAAAATTAAGGAAAATAAATATCGATGGCCCAGTAAGAAGAGGAAACATTTGTAATACTGAGAACTGAAGAACTCACAGAAAATCACTTTTATCGGTTTAAACATCAAAATGGTTTACTTCTAACTCTCTGGTACCTGTTTGACTCACCATTAGATGTAAATCATTAAATCTAAATTGTAAAACGAAATTTTATCACAGTCCCCTCTCTATAGGGCTTACAGAGCACTTGGATTGAAAGTCCTCTCAAGATCATGTGGAATGAGGTATGAGTAATTTCACAAAAGAAAATCAGGTGCCACAACACAAAAATGGATACGCTATCCTGTCAGAAAAATTGATGATAGTCAGCGTTTGAAGGTCCCAAATAGAATGGAAGAAAGTATGGAACAAAACTCAAAATTATTTAAAATAAATAAACAAACAACCCAAAAAACCTGGCTTACTGGTTAGAAAGAGGCCAGAGAAACTCAGGACTATGGCCCTCAATCCCCCTAGAGGTCTAACTTTCAGCCAAGCAGCAGATAAGTATATAGGGGGACAGCAACACTGGTAATGTGTGCTCACCATGGAATGGTCAACCATTCAAGCTCAAAAGGGTAACATTTACCTAAGGACAAAATTGAGAAGGGATGGGAAGGAGGGTCAAATGGAAATTGGAATCACAGGGAGGAAGTGAGATAACTGTTGTTGAAAGGAGATTGTAATCATTGACATGAAACAAAGTGTAGGATTTGTTGAATATAAAACTGATGAATCTTTATGTAAACTTTCATTTAATTCACACTAAAAAGTTTAAAAAAACAACTGAGGAACCCTTCAAACTTAGTGTTTGAAAAAATGTTTATTTTATACTCACATAAGGTGTGATTTAAGGCAAGTCACTCCTGGTGTGGCACCAAAAGATCAGAACTGGATAGCAAACCACCAGTTGCTCCCTGGAAACCCTATACAGGGTTGCTTTGAGTTGGAATCAACTCGATAGCACTTGACAAACACAATACTGTTTTCCACAGGGATATAGACTGCTTACAGATTATAGCTCTGCTTCTCAATCTGAGAAATCCAGAGGCATTGACTAAAGGAAACAAAGAATTAACATGGCACATTGTCTTTTACATGCCTCAGATCAGAAGGAATACATCTCTTCCCTCACGTTTCCTTTTCCCAGGATTTTGTCCCCTTAGTGCCAATACAACCTCAAAGGAACATTTAATATTCAGTGAGTACGAAATTTTGTCATCACAGAAGTGGTGTTGGACAAACAATATATATATATAT
>NW_006408657.1:2286758-2288870 GCF_000296735.1 Chrysochloris asiatica | reverse complement strand
ATATATATATATATATATATACATACTTATGAGTGCATATGCATCAAATTATCTTACACTGTCTAGCTTAGTTCAGATACTATCTTTTCCATTAATACTTTCTTGATCAACCTATCAGGAGATGAGCTCCAAGTCATCTACGTATCAGAAGCATTGTATTTCACATATTATACACTTGCTAACATTATAAAAATTTATGGCTGTTCCATGTTATACAAATTATATTTTAAGAGCTATGGTATAATCAAGACAATTGGTTTCAGATATTTCCCATAACATCCAAAGCATTGTGGAATCTCAGTATATAATGATGATTGAGGCCAAAGTGTCATGTTTTCTTTAAAATGTGTCTTTCATAAGGTACATGATTGTTCAATAAAAACGTGATTAGTTGTTTTTTATCAGCTGACAGCTCCTTCCTCGCAACAGTTCATGTTATACAGTATTAGATTTACATTTTCATCATCATGAACAAAAGTTTAATATGATAATATAAATTCAAAATAAAATTAAATTCAAATAAATAAAATATAGCAATTTTCTTATATGTACTTTCATGAATACATTTTGAAAACTGTATTTTGCTTCATTTATGATTGATTACAAATAGTCATACAAACTAACATTATTGCAATAACTCACTTAATATGGAATATTCACATTATATGACATTCTATATCTAATCCAAACCCATTTCCATTGAGGCAATTCTGACTCATAGCAAACCTATGCAGAGTTTTCGAGTCTGTCAATCTTTACTTGTAACAGACAGATTCATCTTTCTTCCTTGCATCAGCTGGTGGGTTTGAAAAGATAACTTTATGACTAGCTACTCAACATTTCATCCACTGCCACCAGGGCTATTGTTGTCGTTGAGTGCCATTGAATCAGTTCCAACACACAGGGACCCTGTATGGGATTTCCAAGGCGTAGCTAGTGGGTTTGAACTGTCAACCTTGTTGTTAGCAGTCAGTCATGTGGTTGGCAGTCATCCTACAGTACCATATCAGGATTATGTAGGTATTTATTTTTTTAAAAAAAATTAGCAAACATGATTAAATTATCAAACTAATATTTTACACTCTTGGTTGAAACGTGAAAGTACCACTCATTAAATGATATGACTGAGTAGAATTTGAATAATTATAATTGTAATGAGGGATTTTCTGTGATATTTTAGGACTCTAAAATTGAATGCTTCTGTTAAGTAGAAGAGGTTTTAATGCCAAGCAGTAGCTACATTGGCAAAACAAGTAAGATTTACTATGTTATCTTAAGTGTATCCTAAGTTATCTTTAATATGTGGATAAGATATACATGCTTTTAGTTTTCGCCCCTTCTGTTTATAATCATTTAACATAAGCTGTTTTTTATATCTATCATGATACTATGTGAATACACAATTTGTAGTTGAGCCATAACGCCACTGAATTATTTGGGCTATTTGGTACCTGAAAACTCCTTCTGAGTCATTTGTTTTGCTATTTATATATGAATGGGAAAAAAAAAAAAAAAAAGTAACTTGCACTCCATTCATCACCCTACCCTATGGCTATATTCCAAACACCTGAAAGGGGTATTTTATCCTGGTTTGTAGCCTTCCAAGAGAGACATGTTGTCAGGCATACATAGCACATGGATCTGATATATTTTATAGCTTCCATGTGGAAATCAAAGCATTTCATAATTTTATATTGAAGTTGTCTAAAACCTAGGTATTTTAATTGAAGCACTATTCATACTTTCATTTTAATAGGAGAAGAAAACATGAAACACTGAATATAGAAATTTCTACTTGAGCTCTCTATATAAGCTATAAAGTCATGATATAACTAGAAGATTTCATAAAGAGAAAGCAAGATTTAGCTGAAACAATTGAGTTTTGGTATTAACATTGGATTCACTTCATTTGAGATTGTGACATCAATGTGGCATTCTGCCAGTGGTTTCTCATCTTCATCTGTAGGTTGAGCACATTATCCTATTTTTATCTTCCTATATGAAAGTCCTTTGAATTTATTGAAGACATATGCACTATGTAAAATGAAGTGATTTACAGCTCAATTTTCTGTAACAGAAGTAAGCAAACTTTACTTTTTAAATTTATATATA
>NW_006408657.1:2284005-2285465 GCF_000296735.1 Chrysochloris asiatica | reverse complement strand
TATATATATACCCCATGTTGGAGGACAATACAGATGCAATATCCAGATCTAGCAGAAAAGATAACAAAACAAGCTTTCCCTGTATGTCCATTGTATTGGGAGCAGGCCACACTCCCTAGGAAACACCCTTTCAATTAATTGGTTGCTCAGAGCCAACCATCATAGAGTTAACCATGCCTGCTAATAGCCAATCATTATAGAATTAACTTGCCTGTATTAAATTTAACCATGGGGATAACCACATTTTCACTTCCAAACCACTGGGAATCCTGGTCCAATCAAGTTGACAAAAATCCTTAATTATCACACATATCAACCACTAAACCCTGTAATGATGAAATTGAAGAATTCTACCAACTTCTTCCATCTAAAATTGATCCAGCATGCAATCAAGACACATTGATAATTATTTATGATTGGAATGGGTACCTTCAAAACAAAGAGGAAGCATCAGTACTCGGAAAATATAACCTTAGTGATAGAAATGACGGTGGAGATCCCATGATAGAATTTTGCATGACCAATGAATTATTCATCGCAACTGCCTTTTTTTTCAACAACATAAAAGGAGGTTATGTACCTCACCAGATGGAATATCCAGTTATCAAATTTACTACATCTTTTGGAAGAAAGACTGTAGAAGCTCGGTATCATCAGCCAAAACAAAGTGAGTTATATACAAGTTCAGGCTGAATCTGAAGAATATTAAAACAAGTCCATGAATGCCAAGATATGACATTAAACACATCCCACCTGAATTTATGGAGCATCTCAAGAACAGATTTTATGTATTATACACTGAGTGCTGGTGTGGCTCTGTGGGTTAATGCACTGGACTGCAAAGTTGGTTTGAACCACAAGGTCAGTGGTTCAAGTTCACCAGCCACTCCTTGGAAACCCTATGCAGGGTTGCTATGAGTCAAAACTGAGTCAACGGCACTTAACAACAACAACACTAATGACTGAAGAATTGTGGAATGACATCAAGAACATCATAAAGGAAAAGAGCAAATGGTCATAAGAAAACAGGAAAACCCAACTTAAAAACTTAAAAATGGGCAACCAACAAACATATGAAGAAAGGTTCATGATCACTAGCCATTACAGAGATGGAAATCAAAACAACAATGAAATATCATCTCACACCAGCAATAACAGCAAAGGTTAAAAAAGTAGAGGACAATAAATGCTGGCAAGGATGTGGAGAGACTGGGACACTCCTGCAGTGCTGGTGGGACTGCAAAATGGTCCAACCTCTCTGGAAAGCAATATGGTGCTTCCTCAGAAGGTTGTAAATAGAAATACCTTATGATCTAGCAATTTCTCTTCTTGGTTTTTACCCACAAGAAATACGAGCTGTAACACAAGTAGATATATGCACACCAATGTTCATAGCAGCACTATTTACAATAGCAAAAAGATGGAGACAGCCAAAGTGCCCATCAACTGAAGAATGGATA
>NW_006408657.1:2236592-2283590 GCF_000296735.1 Chrysochloris asiatica | reverse complement strand
CTTGGCTGTCTTTTGAATCTTGGTTTCCATGGCATACCATTATAAAATAGACACTTGAGGGGGAGAGAAAGGAATAGCCAGAAATATCACCATAGAAAGCTTGTAAGTCCGTCGCCTGCCTTGATTGAAGTTGTCAAAGACTTCATTCCTCTTGGATCAGCTATCAACACTCATGGAAGCAGCAGTTAATAAATCAAACAATGTATTAGATTAGGCAAATCTTCTGCTCAAGACCTTTTTAAAGTGTTGAAGAGCAAAGTGGTCAGCTTGAGGACTAAGGTGCACCTGATCCAAGCCATGGTATTTTTAATAACCTCATAATGCATGTGAAAGCTGGATAGTGAATAAGGAAGGCCGTAGAAGAATTGATGCTTCTGAGTTTTGGTGTTGGAGGAGAATATTGAAAGTGCCATGCGCTGCCAAAAGAACCAACAGATCTGTGTTGGACTAAGTGCAGCCAGAGTGCTCCTTGGAAGCAAGGATGGCCAAACTTCGTTTCTCATACTTCAGACATATTGTCAGGAGGGACCAGTTATTGGAGAAGGATATCATGTTTGGTAAGATCAGAGAAAAAGAGGAAGACCCCCAGTGAGATGGATTGGCGAAGTGGCAGAATCAATGGGCTCAAGCGTGGCAACAATTGTGAGGTTGGTCCAGGATTGGGCAGTGTTTAGTTCTGTTATACATAGGGTCGCTATGTGTTGGTAGCGACCCGATGTCACCTGACAACAACAACAACACTCACCTATGGAGTCCTGGTGTGGTGCTGTGGGCTAGTGTGTCAGACTTTAAAGTCCTTTGAACTGCAAGGTTGGTGGTTCAAGCTCACAAGCTGCTCCTTAGAAATCCTATACAGGGTCACTTTGGGTCGGAATCCACTTGACGGCACTTAACAACAACCAACAACAGCCCTCATTTATATGGAGTCCTGGTGTGGCGTTGTGGGTTAATGCACTGGACTGCAAAGGCAGTTTAAACCACTAGGTCGGCAGTTCGAGCTCACCAGGTGCTCCTTGGTAATCCTATAAAGGAGTCCCTATGGGTAGGAACTGACTTGACAGCACTTAACAACAACAACTCTCATTTATAAAATGGGAATAATAAATTAAAACTTAGAACTTTATAAAACATTAGATTAATAATAAATTAGACTTAGACCTTTACTCTAGAACTCCAAGATTCTTATCAGTATTTAATGGTCACGCCCTCAAGCATCTTTCTAAGCTGGTTGTTTCAAGGTTTTAAGAAATTCTGAACTGTAGCTCATATCCACCAAATAAGTGAGAACCAATGATTCAAGGGAACATTTTAGTAGGATCTATGATATGCTTTTGTAAATTTTTGTTTTTTAAATAAAAGTAGGTTTGGATTTAAGACACTATGAAACTAATTTGACAATGCTATATTCCACTGTACTGGGGGGCAATTCTGACTTAGTTATTGAAACCAAATTGATGACAGTATTTTCATATTGTTTTGAATTTTAAAGATTATTTAGTAGATTGTCAGAAACAAGTCTTATATATTTTGGCACTGTGGCTTAATGCGCTGGACTGCAAAATAACTTTGAAGCGCAAGGTCAGCTGTTCAAGCTCTCCAGCCTTTCCTCAGAAACCCTATAGAGGGCTGATATGAGTCAGTACTGACTTGACAACACTTAACAACAACAGCAACAAGTATGTATGTATGAATGTATGTATATATATATATATTTAATATACTTTGATATTTATAAATTTGCTGTACGTGGGCATGAGGATGATTGAAAACTTTCCTGGAGTGGAATGAAAATTATTTTCAAATAAGAATTGTCCATTCATGTCACAAATATATTTTGGTTTACATATATCTATTTAAGTCTATTATTTTACTTTTGTTTTTATTGAGAATATACACAGTATAATGCACACCATTTCAATGTTTTCTGCATGTACAATTCAGTGAAATATTTGAAATGCTTAGTCAAGTCGTTTGCCCATGTTTATTGTGTTGTAGTCTTTTTGTTATTACGTTATTGAATATACATATATTTAGAGAGAGAGACAGAGAGACAGAGACAGACTGATAGTTTTTCATTGTCTTGTCTTTCATACACACTCCTTTTCAAAATAAAATATTTTCATGGAAGAAATCTTTCTTATTTTTTAAAAGCATTCATTCTGTTGCCATGTCTTGGTCTTTATCTTACATAGGAATTTCATTCTTATAAGTTGAACATCTTTCCATATTTTTAGTGATTAATCTGATGACACATTTTAGAGCAATGCCAATATCTTTACCTTAATTTTTATTTTCACATCTAAAATACAGCCTGTCAACTTTAAAATAATAGTTAAATTAATAAGTCATAATAAAAGTCACATTAAATGAATTTTTTTCCTAATTAATTTGCCATAATAGAATGCACTGAGTAGTTTAAATTATAATTAATTTGGGGGTACCTATTTTATTGAGAAATCAGAAGTTACAATTATGTATAATATTTACAATGAGCCCTTTATTTACTTTCTGCCCTTATTCATTTTTTAATACTTCCACAACTCATTAGTATACTAATAGAAAGAGACTATAAAATGAAATTTGGGTGCTTCTATTTTAGATGTGTAGAAAATGATTTTTTTAATTATAATTGAATGCTAATTGTTGTTAAATAAAAATTTAATTTCTTAGTCCAGAGTTTATAATAGATACATCAACTATTCAATAAAACTATATGATTATAGAATTCATAACTCTAAATAATTGAAAACATGGTATGACTTCAAAAGTTTTATTTAACAAACATTGCAAAAACGTTTTAACTAATGCTAATATTGACATTTTCTGAATTTTCTCTGCCACAAGTACAAGACAAAATTAAATAACACATGCTCTCATTAAACATCACTTATTAAAATTAACATCTTTATATTGCCTATGCATGAATATTTATGGTGGTTTTGATGGAAGAGTGCCACTGATCATGTTCTAACTCATGGCAACTCTGTATAGTGTTTTCTAGGCTGTAAATCTTTACAGAAGCAAAAACCTCATCTTTCTCCCAAGGAGCGATTGGTAGATTTGAACTTCTGACCTTGTGTTTAGCAGTTCAATGTGTAACCCACTGCACTATCAATGAATATTTATGGTGAATCTATAAGCAGTCTGCACATTTTGAGTGTTTCTATACTGACAATATGCTTCTTGCACAGTTCTTTGTAGCATAATTTTCTTATCTTTTTTAATCTCAATCATTCATAGAAACAAAGAATAAACACATAATTCTAACCACCATAGGCAGCATTACTCCCATCTCCCAATGTGGATGTTAATTAGTGACAGACATACGTAATTAATGTGCAAATTGGTCTAATAGCAGATCTTTTTACTATTGTGGTAAACTCCAGATATTGAGACAGTTGGTACATGAGGAGTAGCTTTTATGTGTATGTGTATAATCATTTATATGTGTCCTTGAAATGAGGATATAATTGGGAAAATAATTTTATAGCTATGTTTCTTTTTGGCACCGAACAGTCAAAAACATAGCTATCTCTGAAAACAAACTGGTCGATTAGTAAAGCTATTAGATTTGAGTGATAATCTTGACTTTGCTATCAATTAACTATGGAACCTTGGGCAAATAACTTATTTTCTTCATTTCTTAAATCATGAAACGGATGTAGCTCAGCTAATTTGAAGATGTTTGACACCACTATATAACTATTTTTTTTTCTGAATTTAATTTGTGCTTGATAATCTATAGCAAATGGCTTCATCTCTAAAACTATATTCTAGTTTGTAACAAGTAATTTTTAAACCATTGCTGGACAAACAATGGGAATTTTAATTTGTTAAATTTAGCTCATGAAGATTTCTAGTAAGAATCTTGCATTTGGTAAAAAATAAACAGAAAGGGCTATGTTTCTTATTGTCGATAGGGTTAGGGTTGTTGGCGGTGGTGTTGATAACTGCTGTCAAGTCTATTCTGACTCATAGCAACCAAGGAGCGGATGTTGAGGTTGAACTGCTGAAGCTAGCTAAATAAGACCTTACATAACCAAAGAACTATACATACAATGAAATTATATGATCCTGGGTCTGGGGTGAACAGATACTACAGTTTTTTATAAATAGGTTTAAAACAAAACAAAACACCCTCTCTTTTTATAATGTGAAGATGTTCAAAATAACCCCATTAGTGCTTGGGTGGAAAATACTCTGAAAGCACTGACTTGGTCAGTCCTTTATAATTGCTATAAGCAATTAATCACAAAGTTTATTTCCTTTAATGCTACTCTAACTTACTGTTGGAAAAAAAAAGATTTAAATCTAAAGAAATTGTGTTGTGTTGTTTTCTGGCTCAAGAGACTATGGACAGGGGAACATCAGATGATGTCATGTCAGTGGTATGCTAGTGGAGGTCTAACTCTGGTGGTGCAGTGGATTAAGTGTTGAGCTGCTGCCAGGTCGACTGTTCAAACTCACCAGCAGTAGAAACTTCAGACTGTCTGCTTCATAAATAGTTAGTCTCAGAAATCCTATGGAGTAGTTCTGCTTTGTCCCATGGGGCTGCTATGAGTCGGAATCAACTCAATGATAATAGATTTTCATAGTAAAATACAAGATATCTACATAAACTCGCTTACTGTGAAGTTAGTTGTTGATGTTGTTGTTAAGTGTCGTTGAGTCGGTTACTATTAATAGTGATCCTATATAAGGTTTCTAAAGAGTGGCTGGTGAGCTTGAACCACCGACCTTGTGGTTCAAACCGACCCTGTGGTCCAGAGCATTAACCCACTGTGCGACACCAGGACTCCGTGAAGTTGGTAACACACTATTGTGTAATCATTCCACCATACACACACAATAGAACTATAAAGACAATGTTGTTGTCATTAAGTGCCTTTGAGTAGGTTCCAATTCATAGCAACCCTGTATGGGGTTTCTGAGGCTTTACATCTGGGTGGGAGCAAAAATCCTTGTGTTTCTCCTGCAGAGTGGCTGGTAGGCTCGAACTGTTTTCATTGTGGTTCTCAGTTCCATGCTTATCATTTGGAGCCACCCCACTCCCTATCAAGACCACAGACGCAATACAATAATTATAGGTAGTGTTGAATCTTAAGCATCTGTTACCTTTGCTTATAATTTATTTACTATATGTTTATATAATTTGAATTTTAATAATCCTTGTGACAACTGACTTGCAGAATTCCTGAAAATCTAGTATTTGTCTATAGAAAGCCAGTAAGAGTGTCCAGTATATCAGGGTCAGGCTAAATATGAATTCATCACCATTGTGTATAATGAGAAAAGGTCCTTATCAGTGTCTCTTCCTCATTCATTCATTTGCCTACCTTTGAAAGTACTAGTTTAAACATTTATTTTTTTATAACAAGGAGTGCTGTGTTTGTAGAAAACCGTAACATGAGGGACCAATTTCTACTCTTTCGTTGCAAGTCTTGACTGAAATCATGGTTCACAACTAGACCATCTAATGCCAAGTGTTAGAATTGTAGATGCAGAAAACAAAACTCTGCATGAACTTTTGAGTCCACTGGGGGGCTAAACACACACACACATTCACAAAATACATACAGTATAAATATGAGGAGGTCCCACCCTAGACAAACTGAATTAGAATCTGATTTATTTTATCTTATCTTTTAGAAGGACCTCGCGATAATTTAAATTGCATGTTTGAGGGAAGTTTAAGAACTGCTGGCACAGAAAACAAATAAAATAAAAACCAAGTTATGGACTGTAATTTGGATGTATTCAAAAATTTTACTGTGTATTTTGTAAAGCTTTACATATACATGAAAGGAACTTTAATGGTGTGATCAACCCCTTGTACTTATCATTCAGCCTCATAAATTATCACAATTTGGCTATTATAGTTTCATCATCCCTCCCATTACTGCTGCTGCTTCTTCCTTTTAAAACTTTTTTTGTACACTTGTCTAACAAAAAGACATGTATTATTTTATTGGAAAATATTCCAGCAGGTAAATGTAATTGCTCTATGAAAATGCAATTTATAGTGGTAATAATAAATAAAAAACTATTAACTACAAAAGTTTGGCATTTCAAACCCACCAGCTGCTTCTTGGAAACCCTATAAGGGATACTATGAGTTAGATCTGATTCAACAGAACTCAACAACAACCGCAACATAGGAAATTCTGAGAAAGTGATGGTGGTAGAAGCTGGAGAGTTTATCTAGTTTAATCCTTTTTTTACTAATTCAGTTCAAGAATCAGCTCATCCAGTAATTTCTTGACTATAACTCTGAGTGGGCCCTGTGACTGTTGTGTGGAGCATCATTTAATATGATGACTCTGGGTAAGAAAAGGTGTGAGAAGATTCTGATGACAGGTCTCAGCTGTGGATGTTAAGAGTTCATTGTAATTGTAAACTCTACCATTGATATAAGATGAGCCATCTCACAAAAACTACCATCAAAGAAGAAGACTCAGGATTGGAGCATATCCTTTGAATCCCTAGGCCCCTGCACATTGAATTTTCTCAATCCAGGGACAGAATGCTGTGACCACGAAGGAGGAGTAGCAGAGAAGCAGTAGCAAAGCCAAGAGCCAGAGCATGAAATAGAGCAGCGGGCTTCCTTTTCCAGAGCTAGTGAAGTTGAATGACTTTGGCCATGAAGCTTGCTTGAAGAGTGGGATGCCACCAGGCACTTAGATGGGAGAGATAGGTTTGCTGGAAGTCAATACAGAACTAGAGCTGAGTGTCTTTCGGCTGAGGTTTTGGGCAATCTGGTGTGTTCTGTGGGTATTTATTAGCAGCTGACCGAAACAACTGTGTCTTGAGCATATCTGATCCTGATTTGTAAAGGAGTCCTTGGTGTGGCACCATAGAATAAGCATTCTATCCTCAAGGTCAGTTTGAATCACAAGGTCATTGGTTCACATTCACCAGCCCCTCCTTGGAAACTCTATACAGGGTCACTATGAGTCAGAAGCAACTCAACAGCACTTAACAACAATGACAACCTCCCTAATAAACCTCATAACTGTGAATATGGTGTCTGAGTTCTGTGTAACTGTGGCACTGAATTAGCAACCCTAGCTGAGCAGAGAAGGCTATGGGAAGGATGGTTTAGTGCCATAGTTTTGCTCTGAGACTCTTTCTCAGATCCCAAAGCAGACTTGACCTCAAGCACTTATCACTTTGTACTGCAATTGCGGGTTGAAAATTATTCTCTCTCTAAGCTTTTTTTTATATGAGAAAGAAATACTGTCCTGTCCAGCTCCATCCTCACACAATTTTTGTTACACTCGAGCCCATTGCTGCTGCAACTGTAAAGTCTATATTGTTGTGGGGGGTCTTACTCTTCTCCTACACCATTATTCAAATACACCAATTCTTCTATGGAGTTCACTAGTCATTGTAAAATTTTCGCATGCATATGAGGCTATTGAAAATCCCATGGACTGGGTCAGAAACACCTTAGTTCTCAAACTGATATCTTTGTTCTTGAACACTTTAAATTGAACATGTGCAGTAGATTTGCTTAATGCAACATGCCTTTTTATTTCTTGACTTCTGTTTCCATGGGTGTTGATTGTGGATCCTAGTAAAATGAAGTTTTAAACAACTTCAATCTTTTCTCTATTTATCATGATGTTATTTATTGAATGAGTCATGAACACTTTTGTTTTGTTTACACTGAGGTGCAATTCATAATGAATGCTGTAGTCTTTGATCTTCATCACTAAGTATTTTTAGTCCTCTTTGCTTCCAGGAAGCAAGTTTGTATCATAGGCGGGCTGTTAATGAACCTTCCTCCAATCTTGATGCCTTGTTCTTCATACAATCTGGCTTCTGGTATTATTTTCTTAGCATACAGATTGAATTAATGTGGGAAAAGGATGCACCCCTGGTGTACCCCTTTTCTAATTTTAAGTCATTCAGTATCCCTTGTCCTGTTTAAATGACTGTCTCTTGGTCTATATATTGGTTCTTCATGAGCACAATTACATAAGTGTTCTTGCCCATTCTATGCAATGTTATCTAAGACTTGTTATGACCCACATAGTTGAAAATCTTTATGTAGTAAATATTTTTCTCTTCGCTAAGATCCATCAATCTGCTTCCAAATCAAGTTTGAATTTGGCAATTCACTGTTGATGTCACGTTGCAGGTCTTTTTAAAAATTATCTTCAGAAAACTTTTACTTGCATGTGATATTAGTGATATTGTTCCATGATTTTTACATTTCACTGGATCACGTCTTTTTGGAATGGGCACAAATATGGATCTGTTCCAGTTGGTTGGCTTGGTAGCTGTCTTCCAAATTTCTTGCAATAGATGAGTGAGTGCCTCCAGTGCTTCATCAGTTTGTTCAAAGATTTCCATTTGTATTCCATCCATTCCTGAAGCCTTGCTATTTGTCAATGCCTTCACTGCAGCTTGGAGTTCTCTTTAAGTACAATTGGTTCATGGCCATGTTACCTCTTGTAATGGTTGAACATTGACCATTTCTTTTTGATACAGTGACTCTGTATTCCTTCCATCTTCTTTTGATGTTTTCTGCATCATTCAATATTGCAACCCTAGGCTTAAATTTTTTCTTCCCCGTTCCTTTTGCTTAAGATACACTGAGCATGTTTTTCCTTCTCGTTTTATAACTCTAGGTCCTTGCCCTTTTTCTTATAATACTCTATTTTGTTTTCTCCAGCTTCCTTTAAATAATTCTGTTCAGCTCTTTTACTTCCTTATTTCTTCAATTTGCTTTAGCATCTCTATGCTGGAGAGCAAGTTTCAGTCTCTTCTGATATTCATTTTGGTCTTTTCATTATTTTCTGCTCTTAAATGCCATTTTACTTTCTTGTAAAATGTTCTTGGTGTTCTCCTACATCTAAAAAGAGGATTATTTTAGGTCAGTAGTTTTCAGCTGGAGGTATTCCACACCCCCTACTCCCACCCCCTGCCTCGCCCCTCCAGCATATATTTGGCGTTGTCTGGAGTCATTTTTTATTGTCCTGTGGTCGCTATGAGTCTGAACTAATTCTGCAGCACATAACTGAGGGGGATAAGTGAAAGGACTACTGACATCCTTTAAATAGTGCCCTGGAGGGATGCGTCTGGTTATCCTACAAAAGCACAGGACAACCCCTGTCAATAAAGAATTATCTGGTCAAAATAACATCAGTGCTTTGGCTGAGATACCTTGTTTTAGATAGTCTAATGTAAGATGAGGCTTTCTACTCCCGTAAAGATTTACACCCTCGGAAACCCTGTACAGGGTCGCTATGGGTCGGAACCGACTCGACGGCACTTAACAACAACAACAACAATGTTGCTATGGGTTAATGCGCCAGACTGCAAAGCCATTTGATCTGCAAGGTCGATGGTTCAAGCTCACCAGCTGCTCCTCAGAAACCCTGTACAGGGTCGCTATGTGTTGGATTCGACTTGACAGCACTTAACAACAACAATATTCAAATAACAGGAGTTACAGGAGAAAAAGTAGAGAAAACAGTACAGATAAATTTATCAAAGAAATAACTAACCATATTTTCTTATAATTTAAAGAGTTGAGTCTTTAGGTTAAATGGTCCTACTTAGTGCACCACCGTAAAGGTATATATCATTCATCAATCTGATATGTCTAACAGAAGAACGGAACGAAGTTTAAGGATCAGAAATAGAAATGGCTATGAACTTTTCGATAGCAACAGTGAAAGCTAGGAGTAAATGGATTATGTCTTCAAAAGTTAGGGCAGTGCATTTTTATCTTAGATCCCATACGCTATATGGTAGTGGTGTTTATGTCCCGTGGAGTTTGCTTCAACTCATACTAACCCTGTATAGGAGGCTTTCTGAAGCTATAAATCTTTACAGAAGTAGAAATCCTCATCTTTCTTCCATGGTACAGCTGGTAGTTTTACACTGCTGACTTTGAGGTTATCAGCTCAACTCATAACCACTACGCTACTAGTAGTCTTAAAATTTATGTCTACAAAATCTTGGATACTCTGTTAGTGAAGGATTGGAGCTTAATTGCTCTCTGCTTGAGTGTGGACTGAACTTAGTGTTTTCTTCTAATCAACAGACAACAGCAGAAGTGATGATAAGTTACTTTTAGTGTTCTCTTTCTCTCTCATGGAAAATTTCCTCTGGGGGAACCTTACACTGAGCAGCCCTATGGAGAGTCCCATATGGTGAGAAACTAAAGCCTCTTGCCAACAACTGTGAAAATGAGCTTTGAAGTGTATCCTTCAGCTCCAGCCAGAATTTGAGAGGCTGCAGAATGGGCTAAGAGCTTTACTAGAATCTCTTGAGATACCCTGTGTCAGTCCCATCTAGCTCAACAACTCCCAGATTCTTAACTGTGTTAGATAATAGTCATTTTTGCGCTTAAGCTGCTTTTGTAAGGGCAATTTTTTTCTCAGTGAAACAATGGCATGGAGACCATGTCTGACCTCTTCTAACTTCACTACAAAGAAGGAGAATCAAACTTCACATCTACCCAAGGCTGATTCCTATGAGGCAGGGATCAGACATACCTCCACCCTCCAACTTCTTTACCCTCTCCTGATACCAACCATCCCTCCCACGGCATTCTCTACTTCTCTGCTGAGTTAAATAATTCCTTGCAATGGTCACACAGAACTCTTAAAAATACTCATGCTTATGGTGTTTATTAGGGAAGCACAATTCAGGATCCGAAACAAGTCAGGATGTAGTAGTTCTACAGTCAGCTGTACTGCAGGCAATGCTCGCTCCTGGCCTCAGTCTTGTCCTCTGCCTCTCAGCCATACATCTTCTTGGCCTCTATTACTCAGACAAGTGTTACAAAGTTCCTTTAGCACTTTGTATAAATGCCCAAAGAGCACATTTTGTAAGCTAGTCTCCTGCTTGAAGGCACTCAGCTTCATTGGGTCCATGGAATGGGAAACCCACAGCTCTGTCTCTCCATGCCTCTGCTGCCCCTTCTACTTCTCTGGACTGCGATCTTGAGGTCCAAAACATGTTCTCTGCTTGTGGCTCTTCTTTATTGCTGGTCTGTTCTTTTTCTGAGATGACTACTTTTAAACTCATCAAATGACTCCTGGTTTGGCACTGTAGGATAAACACTGGACTGCAAGTTACAAGGTCGGCAGTTCGAAACCATCAGCTGCTCCTTGGAAACACTGTATGTGGTCGCTAGAAGTCAAAACCGACTCGATGACACATAACAACAACAAATTCATCAGAATGGTACATCCAGCCACTGCTTGAGTTTGCATCCTGTACACACTTTTGCATGGTCACACTCAATCATTAGGTGGGTATTATAACCTGAGCAAAGATTTCAGTGCAAGTAGTTGATTTGGAAGGTGCAAGGAACACCTTAGGGAAGCTGTGGAGTCAGTAGTGAGACAGGGAATAAAAAAACACCAATGAAAGATGCCTTTTCGACCCAGGACCCAGTAAACACTTTGGGTGGCTGGCACTTAATGTCTATGAGGAAACACTGGGCCATGCACCTCAGACTTATCCCACCCAATGATGCAAGGTAGCTGGAATATTTACACACCAATTCACATCCTTGGTTTTGTTAGTTCCTGAACATTCCTGGCCTGCCATATAGAAGGAGTTCTGGTGTGGCATAGAATAAACACTGGACTGCCAACTGCAATGTTAGGGGTTCAAAGCCACCAATCACTCATCAAAAACTCCATACAGAGTCACTATGAGTCAGAACTAACTCAACAACACTTAACCAGTTATGTGTTGGGCTACTAACTACAAGACCAGCAGTTAGAACACACCTAACTGCGCTGCACGAGAAAGATGAGTCTTTCATCACCTAAAGATTTAAATTCTTGGGATGTAAATTCTTGTGTCACTATGAATCTGAACTGGTTCAAGGACACGTAACACCATAGGTAGACAAAGCAGAGCTCTGCCTCAAGATGGAGCCCTCAGGCAAAAATTTGAAAGCTAAGTCACTAGCCTTTGAGGTGGAATGGCAAGAGAATGTGGTCAGGGAAAGTGTTACAACTTTGGTATATACTCCATTGCAATCATTTGTTTGTTTGTTTGTTTTACTGT
This sequence comes from Chrysochloris asiatica, assembly GCF_000296735.1. Taxonomy (NCBI): domain Eukaryota; kingdom Metazoa; phylum Chordata; class Mammalia; order Afrosoricida; family Chrysochloridae; genus Chrysochloris; species Chrysochloris asiatica. The sequence continues at coordinate 2,271,548 of NW_006408657.1, read as the reverse complement.
ATAAAATGGCATTATTTTTATTTTGCATACTTTAATTTCAGAACACAATAAACAACAACAACAAAAACACAATACACAACATCTAACCCCACTCACAAATAAGGGAGGGGGACAGGGCCTGAGAGCCTTATATCCTGCCTTACACACAAAGCCCAAGAGAAAAAAGAACCACTATTTATTAGCAGATGGAGCCAGGTGGGACAGGGCTACTAAAGGCTGCTGTGGGAACCACAGGGACACTACACAGAGGGCACAAGTTTTGTAGGTAGAAATTCCTAAACTATGTCGTTCATGCGAGATTCATCCTTATCACCCTCAAAGGTGGAGGGGAAAGGGAGATCTCATCAGGAACAGCAGTATTGGGTTCCTCCTCAACTGTCACTTCATCTTCATCAATGCCTAAGACCAGCTTGGCCCATGCAGTAGTTGCTATTGGAGTAGTTTGGGGATCCTCAAGCTAGAAGCCAGAAGACAGCAGTGCAGTTTCTAAGAGCAGGACCACTAGCTCCTTGACAGCTTTGCCATTCTTGTCTGCTTCAGCCTTCTGCCTCAGTGTCTCCACAATGGGGTGATCTGGATTGATCTTCAGGTGCTTGTAGCCCATTGTAGAATTTTCCCGCAGGGCCTGGGCTTTCATGATCCATTCCATATTGGCCCGTCCAGCTATATGTACTAGTCACAGTGCAGCAGGGTGAAGACACAAGTCTATTGGAGATGGTTACATTCTCAACCATCTTATCCAAGATTTCTTTCATGAGCTTGCAGAGGTTCTCAAATGTGGCCTTGCTTTCTTCCATTTTCTTCTCCTCTTCATCCTCTGGAAGATCTAGGCCTTCCTTGGTAACTGAGACCAGGCTCTTTCCATCAAACTCCTTGAGCCGCTGCACACAGTACTCATCAATAGTCTTGGTCATATAAACTACCTCAAAGACCTGCTTCTGTATTTGCTCCACAAATGCAGAATTGGCTACCTGCTCTTTGCTTTCACCAGTGATATAATAGATGGACTCCTGAGTTTCATTCATGTGGGAAACATACTCAGAGAAGTCACTTCAACTCCAGACTGGGAAGTGTAAGAGCACAGCAGCTCAGAAAGGCGTCCTCAGTTAGTAGAGTCCTCATGGATTCTAAGCTTTACGTTCTTACAGGATACCTCACAGAATTTCTTATAGTTCTCCTTGTCCTCTGTCAACTCAGAGAAGAGCTCAAAGCGCTTCCTGACAATGTTTTTGGGGATAACCTTCATGATTTTGCTCTGCTGGAGCATTTCCCGGGAGATGTTGAGAGGCAGGTCCTCGGAGTCCACCACACCTCGGATGAAGTTGAGATACTCATCACAACTTCCATGGTGAACACATGGTAGACATAAAGTTTAATGGTGTTCTTTTTTCTTCTAATTCTCAAAGAGGTCAAAGGGAGCCCAGGGGGGAATGAACAGCAATGCTCTGAATTCCAACTGACCTTCTACAGAGAAGTGCTTTACTGCCAAGTGGTCTTCCCAGTCATCCTGAGTGATGTCATCAGTATTTCTGGTGCAAATGGGCTTGGTCTTGTTTAGTTCTTCACTGTCAATGTGTTTCCTCATAATCTTCTTGGTCTTCTTTTTCTTGTCCTTACCACTATCATCTTCCTCATCTGAGCCCACATCTTCATCCTTAGGCTTATATCTTCTTCATCCTTATCTTCTTCTTCTGTCTCAACTTTCTATTCCTCTGCCTCATCAACACTGATTTCATTTTCTCATTCCTTCTCCAGATAAAGGGTGATGGGATAGCTTATGAACTTTGAATGCTTCTTCACTACTTCTTTCACTCACCTTTCCTCTAGGTACTCTGTCTGGTCTTCTTTATTTTGCAGAATAGCTTTGGTACCCCGACCAATGGTTTCACCGTGGTCAGCACAAACAGTAAAGGAACCTCCAGCAGAAGACTCCCATGCATACTGTTCATCATCATTATGCTTTGTGATCACAACCACTTACTTTGCCACCAAACAGGCAGAATAAAAGCCAACACCAAGTTGCCCAATTATGGAAATGTCTGCACCAGCCTGCAGAGCCTCCATAAATGCTTTTGTACCAGACTTGGCAATGGTTCCCAGATTGTTTATGAGATCAGCCTTGGTCATGCCAATGCTGGTATCCACCAGAGTTAGAGCATGTTCCTGGGGGTTGGGGATGATGTCAATTTTCAGCTCTTTTCCACTATTTAACTTAGAAGGATCTGACAGGCTCTCATAGAGAATCTTGTCCAAGGCATCAGGAGCATTTGAGATTAACTCCCAGAGGAAAATGTCCTTGTTGGAATAGAAGGTATTGATGAGTGACATGAGTAGGGCAATCTCTGCCTGCAAAGCAAAGGTCTCCACCTCCTCCTATCCATGGTGCACTTCCTCAGGCATCTTGAAGGGGAAGGGCTGCAAGTAGCTAACAGCTGCAGGAAAGCCCTGAGTAGAGCTTCCAGGAGACTTGTGGAGGTGACTCAAGAGTTTCAATAGTTTTAAATGCACACTCTAAACCATGCTTTTTCCTCATTGGTAGGGATAGTAACTTTCTCATCTTTTTGTTTAGGTTTGCTATCGTTGAATCCGTTTTTACTGATGATGATGATACCATGTGTGCCGAGTAGAACTACTCCAGAGGGTTTTTAAGGATATGACTTTTCAGAAGCAGTACTGAAAAGCATTGTCTTCTGATGCACTTCCAGTGGATTTGTACTGCCAACCTTGTGACTCTTAGTCAAGTACATAATTATTTTCTTCTGATATTGTAGCATTGTCCCAGCCTCAGTACTAAGCACATTGTTGTTGTTAAGTTCTGACTCATAGTGACCTTGTATAAGGTTTCCAACTGGTGGGTGTCAACTGCCAACCTTTTTGTTTGAGGTCCAATGCTTATCCTAAGTACGACACCAGGATTCCACCAAGCAGATAATAAGTTATCAAATTAATATATTAATTAATGGTTACATGAAATGTGCACATGTTGTTGTTGTGTTATGAAGTGCCATTGATTCAATTCCAACCCATTGCGACCTTGTGTAAGGTTTCCAAAGAGCAACTGGTGAGCTTGAACCACCAACCTTGCAGTTCAATCGACTTTGCAGTTTGACGCATTTAGTCCACAGTGCCACACCAGTACTGCATATACTATACTTTAAAACACATTTATGAAGTATTTCTAGTGGGCTTTGGACTTTGCTATTTTAATTCTTGAAGGGTCTATTTCTTTCTTCTTTCGTATTTTCTTTACTAATTTTCATTTTTCTTTATTTTGTTTCTACTTATTCCTCTTTCTGAATAAGCTATATTTACTTGCCTGAAAGTATAGAATACATTGATGGTAATCAAACTTTAGATGAAACACCTAAAATGATAGAAAATAATCTGCTCTAATTAAATAATAAAGTAACTCCTACAGGTTTAGACTTGTGCCTTCAGGTGTAAAATGAAAAAAAAATTAATGAATATGGTAGTTTTACACCAAGAATATTTCCCTCATGTCCTTGTGTTTAATAAGATGGATGTAAAATAGCAATAGGATCTGAGTTTTGATAATATTTATTCATAAGATATAAAGACAGATATGATGAAAAATTTCTTTAACTCGAGTTGCTAGAGTTGGGACAGGTTTTTGTTCAGTGAATTTAAAATGAAACTCTCTCTTTTATATGGTGTCATGAGAGGCCTAGCATGCTCCACACAGACAGTTTCTGGCAGTAGGGATGGGCAGAAGCCTCAGAATATCATGGGAGGAGTGAATTCCCATGGATATTCTAATTAGAGTCAGACTCTAATTAGAGATCCTTGTAATATTTAAATCATTTATCAAATATTTGTTGAATATACATACACAAAGCTGCCTTGAAATTAATTACCACTTCTGAAAGTTTATTAGAAATCCCTTGGACACTTTCCATCTGACTTATGGGTGCAATTCCCAGCAAAATAGGTCAAGTAGACTAAAGATGGTTCTTAACTTCTTTCCTATTTAAGACCTCTGATAGCCTTACATTTTCTCCTTGCTTTTTCTAATTGAAATTGTTCTCTGGTGTAATTTCAGCACTGATTCTGTTAACTCCACTTGGTGCATTGGAATTCTTTCTTCTTCTGAAATACCATGTCTGCATTTTTGAAGACCAACTTATAATAGTGAAATGGGGCTATTTTTTTTTTTACCATTTTAGAAGATTAATTTAGAATAAATTGATAATCATAAGTCACTATTATTATTATTTGAATACTGCATTATTTGGGATTGGCTCCATTACAATGAAATTTAGCAAACAGGATAAAAAAAATTAGGTGTAAGTTCATTAATGTAGTAGATGATAACTGTTATATATGTGTGTGCTCTTGCTAATTATAACTACTTTACTAGGGAAAGCAATCTTATGGATGTTAAAGGTCCCAGTGAAACTCAAAAAGAGAAAAAATAGAATTGCCCATGTAGGTAAAAGCTAAGTAAAAAGCTAATTGTTTCTATTTTATTTGTATTATTGCTCTCATACACCAAATCTATGCATAGTGATCTTAATCTTTAATTTTAATTATGGCCAAAAGATATGAACTTCCATGTAAAACTGAAACTCTTTCTTAAGCTGATCCCAAATGATGCATTTTGATTTGCTGCAATAGACTATGAAGAAAATATTTTGTCAGCCTAAGAAGCAAAATGACATACCTTTCCATTTTTTAGTTCTACTTTGCATATTTTAAATTTGTGTTTTTATAATACTTTTGAGAAGATAATGGCATATAAATGTCTGTCTTGCTTTGAGGATTGAAATCTGTTTGCCTTTCTTTTTGAAATAAAATGCTGGTTTGATTTTTTTTCCCATTCATTTTACTTTAGTTTTTAAAGTTCAGTTAAATTTCTTGCAGCTGAATCAAGTGTATTGCCCTTCCCTCATTCAAAAAGAATCAAGAAAAATAACATCTAGAATAACAGTAAAATCAGCTTACACAGAGTAAAATATTTAATTAAGCCTTAATTACAAAGAGATGAGATTGGAAACACCATACAACTTTTGTGAGTCACTAAGCAAATGTATCTAAGAAGTTCTACATATTTTTCTCAATCTTTTTAATATACTTAGATAAGTCAAAAAATATTGCTACTAGGAATTCAGTTAGAAGGTACACAGGTTTTGATTCTAAACGAACTGTGTTTACAAATGTGTCTTCAGTCAGTGATCATGCTTAGAGCAAGTACCCTCAGTAATACAATTGCCATTGTCATGCCGATTGGAGTTCTGTGGTGGCACTAGAGATTAAGCACTATATTAAACAAGGTCATTTGAATTGCAAGATCACTGGTTAAAACTCACCAGCCATTCCTCAGAACCCCTATACAGGGTTGTTGGGAATAGGAAATGACTTGACAGCATTTAGTAAAAATGTCATGTTAGGGTGCCTTCAAAACAGTAACTTCTGAGGGATTTGCTTGACCAGTTAAATTCGAGACAAGGAGGTCAGCACAGAAGTTCATGGCGACTGTTTTAGGTATCCCAAGGTGTACTACTGATAGATTTTCTCAAAGGACAAAAGACAACCATGGAGACTTAGAAGTTTGAAGAAACTGAAAATTGCATTGGCCAGTAAAGCTTTACAAAGGTATATTATTGTTTCCCTCCTCACAACAATGCACCAGCTCATTTTTTTAGAGTTGCAAGAACTGTCTTATGAAAAATTTGTTGGGAAACCTTATCCTATCCACCCTACAGCCCTGATCTTGCCCTTTCTTATTTTTCTTCCCCAAACTTAGAGTATTTTTAAATGCTTTGATTTCTTTGAGAATGCCAAAACAGCCACTTTCAGGTGGTGTAAATTGAAGAACACATAATTCACAAGGAAGGGTTAGAAAGACTATAGTTACACAATTTGCTATTTTAAAAATAAAGTCACTGGGAATTGATTACCTTTCTATAAGCTGAGATAGCATTGGAGGTACTCACTCATCTATGCCAAGAAATTTGGAAGACAGCTACCTGGCCAATTAATTGGAAGAGATCCATATGTGTGCCCATAGCAAAGAAAGGCAACTCAAAGGAATGCAGAAATTATCTGAGAATATCATTAATATCACATGCAAGTAAAATTTTGCTGAAGAGAATTTAAAAGTGGCTGCAGCAATACATTGACAGGTTCAGGCTAGAGGCTCCGGCCAGATTCAGATGGAGATATGAATTGAGGGATATCATTGGTAACATCAGATGAATCTTGGTTGAAATCAGAGAATGACAGAAAAATGTTTACCGGTGCTTTATTGGCTATGCAAAGGCTTTTGATTGTGTGGATCATCATAAACTAAGGACAACATTGTATAATATGAATATTCAGAAACTGTAATGTGCTCACGAGGAACTTGTATGTAGACCAACCAAGAGGTAGTTGCTCAAACAGAACAAGGGACACTGAATGGTTTCAAATCAGGAAAGCTGTATGGCAAAATTGTACTCTTTTACCACATTTATTCAGTCTGTATGTTGAGCAAATAATCCAAGAAGTCAGATTCTAGGAATAAGAACGTGGCATCAGGTTTGGAGGAAGGCTCATTAACAACTTGTGATGATACAACCTTGCTTGCTGAAAGTGAAGAGGACTTAAAATACTGATGAAGATCAAAGACATTTGGGTTACACCTCAGTGTGAAGGAATCAATAATTCTCACAAGTGGATCAACAAATAAGATCAAGATAAACGGAGAAAAGATTGTCAAAGACCGCATTCTGCTCAGATAAGCCATCAACACAGAAGCAGCAGTCAAGAAATCAAACAACATATTGCGTAGTCAAATCTGATGTACAAGACCTCTTTAAAGTGTTCAAGAGCAAAGGTGACAGTTTGAGGACTAAGGTGTGCCTGACTCAAGCTATGGTATTTTCAATAGCCTCCTATGGATGTGGAAGTTGGACAGTGAATAAAGAAGACCTTAGAAGAATTGATGCATTTGAGTTATGGTGATGGAGGAGAATATTAGCAGTATCATGGAGTGTCAGAAGAACAAAAAAAATCTATCCTGGAAGAAGTTCAGCTGGAATGCTCCTTAGAAGTCACAATGGCCAGAATTCATATCTTTTATTTCAGACATCAGGAAGGACCAGTCCCTGGAGAAAGACATAATGCTTGGTGAAATTGATTGTCAGCGAAAAAGAGAAAGACCCTCAGTGAGATAGATTGGCACAGTAGCAGCAGCAAGTAGGCTCAAGAGTAGCAATGATGATGAGGGTGGCGCAGGAGTGGCCAGTGTTTCATTCTGTTGTGCATAAAGTCTCTATCATTCCATGCCAACTTGATGGCACCTAACAACAACAACAGCATGATTTTGTAGCAATGCATTTTGAATTACCGTCATACGTTTGAAATTTTAAAATCATGTGTCAGTTACATATATGTGTTTATATATGTGTGTGTGTGTGTGTGTGTAAAGAGCTCTGGTAGCATAGAGGGTAATGAGTTGACCTGCTAGCAGCAAGTTCAGCAGTTAGAATCTATCAGCCAACTCCTCAGGAGAAAGATGAGTGAAGCCTTCTGCTCCCATACAGATTTACAGTATTGGAAGCCTATACAGGGTTGCTATGAGTCTAAACCAATTCCATGACACACAACCACCACCACCATAGATAATATGTGTTTATGGAGTCCTGATACGGCACTATATGATAAGCACTGGACTGTTAACTGAAAGGTCAGCTATTCAAACCCACCATTTGCTCCTTGAGAATCCTGTACAGGGTCGATTTCAGTCTGAACCAATTTAAAGACACTTAACAATAACAACAATATATAGGTGTGAGATTCTGAAACTTGCTCTTGAGCCTAGAGAATCTAAAGTGACTGGAGAAATGAGGAAGTAAAAGACCTGAACTGGACATTTCAAAGGTTTAACTTGAGAAGACAAAGTCAAGTATTATAATGAGTTGTGCAAAAATCTGGAGTTAGGAAACCAAAAGGGAAGAACATTCTCTGCATTTCTCAAGCTGAAATAACTGGAAAAAAAAAAAAAATTCACGCTTCAACCTGCAATACTGAAGGACGCTATGGGCAAAATATTAAATGAATGATATTGTAAACATCAAAGGAAGATGGAAAGAATACACAGAGTCACTGCACTAAGAAGTAATGGTCTATATTCAGCCATTTCAGAAAGTGGGATACGGTTAATAACCAATGGTACTGAAGGAAGAATTCCAGTCTGCAGTGTAGTCCTTCAGGGATAAAAAGGCTCCAGGAATTGATGGAATACAAATTAAAACCTTTCAACACAGGCATGCAGACCAGGAGGCGCTCGCTCATCTTTGCTGAGACATTTGAAAGACAGCTATCTAACAAGCTTATTGGAAAACATTGATATTTGTACCCATTCCAAAGAACAGTGACCCAATAGAATGTGCAAATCATCAGGCAATATCATTAATACTACATGCAAATAAAATGTTGCTAAATATAATTTATAAACGGTTGCAGCAGTACATCAACAGGGAACTGCCAAAAATGCAAACCAGATTTAGGAGCGGGTATGGAAGGAGAGGTATCATCTCTGGCATCAGATGTATCTTGGTTAAAAATAAAGAATACCATAAAGATGTTACTTGTGCCTTATTGACTAAGCAAAGGCATTTGATTGTGTTAATCATAACAAACTTTCAGTAGCATTATGAAAAAATGGATATTCCAGAACACTTACTTGTGCTCATAAAGAACCTGTTTCAAAACCAAGAGTCAGTCTTTGTAACAGAACAAGGGGATACTGAATAGTTTAAAATCAGGGAATGGATGTACTAGTGTTGTATCCTTTCACCATACTTATTCAATGTATATACTACGCAAATAATCTAAGAAACTGGGTTACATAAAGAAGAAGACAACATTAGGATTGGAGGAAGATTCATTAACAATTTATGATATGCAGATGGCACCACCATGCTTGCTAGAATGGAAGAAGACTTAAAATACTAACTGAAGAAGATCCAAGACTACAGATTTCAGTGTGAATAACACTTCAGTGTAAAGAAAACAAAAGACCTAACCACTGGACCAAAAAGTAACATCTTGATAAAAGGAAAAATGATTGAAGTTGTCAAAGACTTAATTCTGCTTGGATCCACAATCAATACTCATGGAAGCAGCAGTCAAGAAATCAAAAGATTTCTTGGATTAGGTCAATCTGCTGCAAAAGGCTGCTTTAAAGTTTTAAAAAGCAAATTTAACAATTTGAAGACTAAGATGTGTCTCATATTCATTTGAAAATTGAACAGTGAATAAGAAAAACCAGAGAAGAATTTATGTATTTGAATTATGATGATAATGAAGAATATTGAAAGTACCATGGATTTCCAGAAGAACAATCAAGTTTGTCTTGGAAGAAGTGCAAGCGGAATGCTCCTCAGAAATGAGGATGGTGAGGACGGACCATTTCCTGAAGAAGGACACCATGCTTGGTAAAGTGGATGGTCGGCGAAAAGGAGGAAGACCCTCAACAACGTGGCAGCGAGAATGGGCTCAAACATAACAGCAGTTGTGTTGATTGTTCAGCACTGAGCAGTGTTTTCTTTTTCTGTGTGTGTGTGTTTCATAGGGAAGCTATGAGTTGGAACTGACTTGACTACATTTAGCAACATATATACTCTGGTAGCGTAGTGGTTACAAATCGGGCAGCGAACCTTGAGGTCAGCCGTTCGGAACTACCAGCGGCTCCGCGGGAGAAAGATGAGGCTTTCTGCTCCTGTAAAAATTTACAGCCTCAGAAACCCTGTACAGGGTCGCTATGGGTCGGAACCGACTCCACGGCACTTTATATATATATAGTGTTTGGAAGTTTGTATCCTTTCAACATACTTATTCAAATTGTAAGCTAAGCAAATCATCCAAGAAACCACATAATATGAACAAGAACTTTGTATCAGGATTGGATCAATAAACAACATCATTATAGATGGAGTAAATAATGAGGTTGTCAAGGATTTCATTGGAAACCATATACAGGGTCACTATGAGTTGGAACCTACTTGTTGGCACTTAACAACAACAATAAGCAGTAAAGTTCAATTTTCAAACTAGACTTACCTGTCTTGAAACTGTCTACATTACCCAGCTTTCTTGTTTTATCACCTGTTTTAAAAATAAAGTTAGGTCTTTGGTACAAAAATGTATAGGGAACTCTAGAGTACAGAAAGGAGTACTGTTGGTATAGTGTTTTATGTGTTAGAATGCTAGCCACAGATTAGCAGTTCAAACCCACCAACTGCTCTGCAGGAGAACTATGAGGCTTTCTACTACAGTGAAGATTTACTGCCTTAGGAACCCTATATAGGGTCGTTATAAATGAGAATGAATTCAACAGCACACATCCACCACCACCACAATACAGAAAAAAATGTCCTGATGAAAACCTTAAAAAGTTTTAAATACATATTAATATTCTACTCATTAAATATGAGGGTGAGTTAAAAAAAATATCCATGCTCTGGCTGTAGAATTTATTTGAGTCAACTTTTAATAAGGATAAATACATCATGTTTAGATATAATTTCTTGATTTTCAGTACACTTTGGCCATCTGTGAACAAGCTTTCATATTCTCTTACTTATAAAAGGTCTTTAGGCTGAGATTTAAACCACAAATGCACCACTGTCTTCACTTCTTCATAAGAGATGAGTAGTCATCCTTGAAGGGCTGCTTTCAGGGGATCAAACAGGACTATAGGGAAGATGCTTTAACACCTTAAAACAAAGTTTTTGAAGAGTGTCAACAGTGTGGGCAGAGGTGTGTGGATGTTCATTGTCATGCAAATCATTATGCACTTGGTTAGCAGTCCTCTAAGTTTAATGAAAGTTTAGTCTTCAGAGCTTCAGTGAGCATTTTACTGCAATGAACACTGTTGATTGTTTAATGTTTTACCTTATAATGTTCCAACACTGGTGTTTGAGAAGCCCAGAAATTTTAAGCATCAATTTTTCAGCTGATGATTGACTTTAGAATTTTTTCTTGGCACGTGATTGAAGATGTTTCCTCTCCATACTCTGCCATTTACTCTCTGGCTCGTAGTGATGAATCCAAATCTCATCACCAGTAACAATTTTTTTAAATATTTTATTGTGAGTTATGTGATAGTTTACATGGGAGAACATTAGTTTTACATTCATTCTTTCCTATATCTTTTCATTGCCATGGTTACAATCCCCTCCGTGCATCATCAACCAACCAATAGGTGTACCCTGCAGGCCTGCCCCCCACACCCCTCCTCCCAGTCTTTAGCACAGAGTCCCTCTCCCTCTCTGGATTTAAAGTCCCCAGCTGCTCCATCTCTCCACGTCATCATCTCTGCCTCCATCTCAGACATCACTGCTTCTCTGGGTAGGGTCCCGCACTCCACTCTTCTCCATTAATGGTCCTAGGGACCTCTGTTCCTAGCCTGGAAAGTTAATCACTCCCTTCCTTGCTATAAAACTTCTACCTTTACATTTCCAACCCTCACAATCAGTCCTGATAACAATTATTCACTATTGTATCACAAGAGACCCATCTGCATTTCATTTCATGAGGCCCGCCTAGACAGATTAGATACTACTCACTAAAGATTCTGCCTTCCTTCAGGCTCTATGGCCCTAGGTTCCCTCTTGAAAGCTTGTAAGCCAGTCACTTCTTGCCTTTGTAGCCCCCCTACACCATTTTGTGTAGCCAATGTCCAAGTTGCCCATCCCTGTCTACTCTGTGTTGAGGGGGTGGGAATGATTCTTGCTGTGAGGATTTGTTCCCTCTTTTGAGCTATTGCATCCATAGGTGTAGGTCAAGTTCATCAGATTGTATCAGATTACTCTTTTTTCCTCTTCTTTCTTCTTCTGGTTGAGCTCTGATCATTCAGTCTCTGAAGCCAGGTCAAGTGAGTACTATCTGCAAGTGTGGATGTTCTTGCGCATATGCCCTCTCTTTTTATCAGCTGAACTCTTCACTCTCCACATTGTAAGGCTTAGCTCACCACTTAATTGCTGTTTATCCCTCACTTCCCCTTATCGGTGACGAGCATGGTCACCAATCAGAGTGTGTATCCCCATTGAGTCTTAGTCTTGGAAGGGGGTTTACACTGAGGGGACCCAACCACTTGCCTTGATGTTTCCTGGGCAAGCAACTTATTTGTTCTTGTAGTAATAGTCTGTCTGCCTCTATTGTTTTGTATTTTTCCTGTAGGTCTTTCTTTCAAGAAGTATCTTTTGTTCTTCTTGCCGCTCCAGGCTGGTCTGCTCGTCCTTTCAAGTGGACATTTCCCATCTCTGGAGATCTGGGTGTGGTTCAGGCTTCTACCTATAGTCTTATGTATTGCAGAGGCTCCGCAGGAAGCCTCCTTCACTGGGCACGTTGTAACCCCAATTTAGGTATTCCAATCAGTTATAGGCAGAAGATGAACTTACAAGCTTTCTATGGTGATGTTTCTGGCTATTCTTTTCTCTCAGTAACATTTTTTTAAAAGAAACTTTTACCTTCCTGCAAGTATCAGTCTAAATTTTGTTTGTAGATGTCCAATCGCTTCTGTTTATGCTCTTCCGTCAGTTGTTTTGCTACTCATCTGGCACAAACTTTTCAAAACCCACATGTATTGTGCATTGATTCATAGGCAGATTTATGACTGATTTGCAAATGCTTTGCCACATAATCCACTGTCTATCATGTAGTCAACAGAATCAATTCATATGCACACTCAGTGTTGTCATCAGCTGTGGACATGGGTGCACATTTTAATATAACCAGAGTGTGGATAATTTTTGACTCACCCTCACATTTTTAGTAGCCTACAAAAGGTGAACTAAATAGTATAAAATGGGTACCTGTTGTGGAAGAAAAGGAGCCCTGGTATTTCAATGGTTAAGCACTTGGCTGCTAAACAAAAGGTCAGAGGTTCTATTCCCAGAAAGATTGCAGTCTAGAAAACCCTATGGGCAACTCTACTCTGTCATATCTGGTTGCTATGAGTTAGTTGACTATAAGGCAATCACAAAGCCAACAATGTTATAGAAGATCATAGTAAGTAATAATAAATAGTTTCTACCCTTTATTGTACTATGGTTGTAGTGACACCACTAAAAAAAAGATTGAAATAAATCATTTAAAGTAGGACATTCTGATTCTTTTTATTATAGAAATTTTTTTAAATGGATTGTTTCTCATTTAAGGTATTATAAAAAGTTTTCATGCAAAAATATCGTATCTAGCAGTTTTCAACAGACCATCTAGGAGGAAATATTTTAAGACAGAAAGTAATATAAACAGAAACAAATGGACACAAAAAATGTTGTGGAACCCTCAAGGAAACATCTGGATAAATTTCATTTTTATGTAAGCATGTTGGGTACTTATCATAAAAAGTAAAAAGTTGTTAGAAAGGTGTGATGGTTGTTCAAGAAAATGCTGCTTACATGTGGCTGTGTTATGTATGAGTTTTTTTCTTTTAAACAATATTTATGATGCTCAGAAAATCAAAGGAGTAACTATAATAACACGCCTTATGCCCAAGGGAGCAGTCTATCACAGGAGAAGTAAAATGTCTTTTCTTTCATGAGATAAAGTATTTACTAATTCTCATGACACTAACACAAAGAATGTACACTATAAAGTATTCTTATTCAGCTATAGTACTACCTTATACACGTTCTTCAAAAGATACTTAAGTTACTTAGCCTTTCCAACTCTCAGTTTCACCATCTACAAAACAAATATACTAATAATGCTTAACATAAGGTGATGTTGTGAGTATTAAATACTATACTGCATCCAGTACTGTGAATGCTAGGTACTGCTATTGCTAGGTAAAAGAATCTGTCTACAATACATGTTTCATGTTAGAGATATCCTTATTTCAAGTATTTTGTATAGCTAACACATTAAAGTTATGATTTATAAGCTAAGACAACATCTAATAGTTCATCTTTATTAAGAATATATATATATACTAAAAGCTATGAAAAATAAGATGAAATGAGTGCTCACATTTTTGTAAAGAAAAAACATGATTATACCAAGTTCATAAAAAGAATGTTAGCTTTGAATTTCAGGTTAATGCTCTGGATTGCAAGGTCTGTTTGAACCACAAGGTCAGCAGTTCCGGTTCACCAGCTGCTCCTCAGAAACCCTATACAGGGTTGCTATGAGCCTGAACTGACTCGACCACACTTAACAACAATAACAAAGTAGACTGTTGAAACTGTTTTTTCAGCTGCTTTCTTCAAAAAGCCCTAAATAATAAAGGTAATATTGCAGGTCTAACTTTTTTTGATCTTTTGTGTATTTTTACAGGTTGCTAATTGTGCCAAATCAAGACATTGAAATTGTATAATTTGTAGGTTAATATTAGCATAAGCCTACATTTTTTTCCGGAAGCAATACAAAAATAGTATACCCTGAATATTTTTGCAGCATGATGAGACTATCAAATATTGCATCCTTTACACAGTCATTGACTTGCTAGGATGTTGGACTGTGACAAAAGTGTTTATAAGAGAGAAGGACAAAAAAAGAGAGAGAAGGACAAATGAGATATATGGAATGCCAGAAACACTAATAATATCAGAGGCATTCTGCTTACCTTTACTAATCAACTGATTAAATCTTCTGGTGTCAAGGAGAGTTGAAAATATGGATTCCTACCTATCTATGTGAGTAAGGAGCTCTGGTAGCGTAGTGGTTACGAATCGGGCTGTGAACCTTAAGGTCAGCGGTTCGAAACTATCAGTCGCTCCGCGGGAGAAAGATGAGGCTTTCTACTCCCGTAAAGATTTACACCCTCGGAAACCCGGTACAGGGTCGCTATGGGTCGGACCCGACTCGATGGCACTTAACAACAACAACAACCTATCTATGTGAGTACTTATAAATGTTACCTCACAGATGTTTATAGTGCCAGTTCCCAAGACAAAACATGATGTGTAATGACGATCTCCTCAACTATGGTTATTGCTGTTAGTGCCATCAAGTCAGTTTGGATTCATAATGGCCCTGCATAGGGTTTTTTAGGAGAAGTTGGTGGGTTTGAACCCCTGAGCTTGGGGTTAGCAGTCCAGTGTGCTTATGGTACAGCACCATGCCAGGTCTCCCCTAAGCCATTAATGCCCATTTCTTTCCAATCCTTGATAGGTGCATCTTCATATTTGAGTATGTGTCCTTTTATTTCAAGCATTTTCCATTTATCTATGTAACCCAGTTTATTGATGAGGCTATTATGTTTTAACCTAGTCCTCCTGTGCAGTTTTGCCTACCTATAGCACGGAGGACCACTAAATTAGCTTATTTAGGTCTTGTCCAAAGATTCATGTTCAATGAAAGACCAGCAAAGGATAAAAGCATGTCCTGTGGTAAATGTCACAAAACGTGTGTGCATTGTTAAATGAAAAACTAATTTGCCCTGCAAACCTTTACTCATATCACAATAAAAAGTTAAAAACAAAATAAATAAACAAACACAATCTACTGAGGAACAAAATTCTGGGCCACTAGTTAATAAATTCAAATATCCATTGAAAATAAAAGAAAAATCCCTCCTGTGTGCACATATACAAGTTTAAAAACATTTTAGAAATCTAAAGAACTTCAAGATTCCTTTAAATATTATTAGTGGTATCCTAAAATGTTTGGATTCCTTACAAGCAATATCATCAGTATGTATCTAACTTTATCAATGCTATTTTAAGAATAACACAGTTCAGTGATTTACTATAAGATTCATTTATCAATATCCTAACAATCTAAAGAACCCACCTTTGAAAAGGATCATAGTTTTTAGGTTCCTGTGGTGGTGGTGGCTATATGCCATGGAGTCTGTTCTGACTCATAGCTACGTTAGACTTCAGCAAGTTGTAAGAAGCTTATTGTTTTTTTGTTTTTTTTTTTATAGAATGGGTATTGAGCTTTTGAAATTATATCTAAATTACGTCTTGTGTTCCGGTTAATGAGAACAACAACGTTCTGAAAATATATTTACCCTGGTGGTGCAGTATATTAAGGCTTCTGAGAAAGGCCATGACAGTGAGGCAAGAACGCAAATTACAAATTTAGAACTGACAAGGTACTAAAGGAAGAAAAGGGAGAGTCAAAGATAACTTCACATTTTTTAGTACAGCAAATACTAACTATTGTGGAAAGTAAAGACTTACAAAAGAAATGAATGAACTGTTGACATGTTTGAGATTCATATAGCACATTCTGGTGAGGGTAGTCTAAAAGAATTTGGAAAAATGGGCATAAAGCTTAAATAAGGGTCAGAACCTGGAGCTATGTAGCCATCAGCTTGTAAATAAAGGCATGGCAAACTGTAGTTTGTGGACCACATGCAGCTTGGCATCCAATTTGTAAAGATAATGTTTCATTGGAACGCCATCTTGCACATTTGCTTATGTTTAATCTACAGCTGCTTTTGTGCTGCAACATCAAAGTTGAGTAATTGTGGCAATGACTCAGGTCCACAGAGCCTGAAACATTTATTCTCAAGCCTTTTATAGAAAAATTTACCAGTCCCTGCTCTAGGTGTCTTTGGAAACTTTGAGAGTAATTACTATTTTGTGTATTTGTCTGTCTGTGTGTCCATCTATTGTTGTTGCTAAGTACTATTGAGTTGATTCCAATTCATAGTGACCCTATATAGGATTTCTGAGGAGGTACTGGTGAGTATATATATATATATATATATTGTTGTTAAGTGCCATCAAGCCAATTCCAATCCATAGTGACCCTGTGGTGTTTAAGAGGAGCAGCTGATGAGCTTGACCCACTGAACTTGCAGTTCAAACAGACATTGAAGTCCAGCGCATTAACCCACAGCAACACACCAAGATTCTATATATGTAGCTGTTGCTATGTGTTGTGGAATTGGTTCAGACTCAGCGACCCTGTATAGGGATTTCCAAGGAGAACCTGGTGAGTTTGAATCGCTGCCTTTGTGGTCCACTGCATTTTCCTGCAGTGCCACATTATGTATGCGTATAAAAGAATTTCTCCTGTTTCCCTTAAGCATGGCTTAAGTGCCCACTATGATTGAATAAGCTCACATTAAGTGTTGATGTTGGTGATCGAATTCAAATAATTCACTCATTTCTGCTCGTGCATATGGCAATAAATGTAAAAGCTATTATCAGAAACTAGAGAAATAAAATCTGTAGAATTTCAGCAATGATGAGAGGGAATCAAGGCATGTAAAGGAATTCATGATCCTAAGTATATTAACTGCTGTGAGAAACTGAACAAACAAACAAACCAATGCTACCGTTATACTGGTTTGCAACCTGAGAACCAGGCTCACAATCTAAGGAGAATCAGGATCGATATACAGGGTGTTGCAAAATAAAATGCCAATCCATAGCTGTAAAAATACTAACAATGGATATATTGAAAACACTGAAACTTAATTCAACCGTTATCACTCTATACCACAGTGTTGCTTTATTTGGTTACCGTGCTCTATAAATACTTCAAATGATCGTTTCTGTATTAATAATGAGAACAAAAGTAGTGGGCTGAGGGTCTGAAGTAGGACCTGTATACACCCTTTTGTATTTCTACTGTACAGCCAGACTTTTGTTCCACATGAATGTCTTACATGAAAAACTTAACTGGAACATCCTGCTAACCACAAGTACAGAGATAAAATCCTGGTAGATGGAATGGGAAGAAGCAAATTGGGAAAGCTTTTTTAATAAATAAGAAGTCCTGTTGGTGCTATAGGATAAGCACTAAAACCATAATCTCAAGGTTGACAGTTCAAACCCACTAGCCCCTCCATGAGAGAAAGAGGAGGCTTTCTGCTCCCATAAAGATTTCAAGTCCTAGAAACCCTATAAAGTGTTGCTGAGTCCGAATCGAATAATGACACTGAGTTTTTATTTGGTTTTACAGTAAATAAAATGTTTTAATGAATGCTGGTTAAACAATGCTTTCTGAAACAGAACACACGAAGTATAACTCCTAGACGAAAACAGGACTACATTGTACAGGTACTTAACAGCTTCTGTAAATCAAATGGTCCACTGCTGTTGTTAGTGTGTTTAAGTGCCGTCCAGTTGGTCCTGAATCATAGTAACCCTGTAAAGGATTGCTGAGGAGCAGCTGATAAGTTTGAACCATTGCTCTGCAGCTGTAGTCCAGTGCTTATCCTACAGTGTCACACCAGGACTTCAGTCTACTGCTATTCATAAGATTTTCATTGGCTAACTTTTCAGAAGTGGTCCCCCTCTTCCTTATTCCTCCTCTGTCTTATTTTGTAAGCATGGCTAAAGCTTGTCCACCATGGGTGACCCTGCTAGCATTTGAAATACTGATGGCATAGCTTCTAGCATCACAGTAACAAACAATACACCACAGTATGACAAACTGACAGATGAGTAGTAGGCCACCAAAAGACAGTACCGAAGGAGTGAAAAGGCAAGCCACAGAATGGGAAATGATATACAAATAATTGAAGTGTGGTGGTGGTGGTGGTGGTGGTGGTGGTGGTGGTTATGTGCCGGGGAGTCGATTCTGACTAATAGCCATCCTGTACAGGGTTTCCGAGGCTATAAATCTTTATGGGAGCAGAAAGCCTCATCTTTCTCCCACAGAACACCTGGTAGTTTCAAACTGCTGACTTTGAGGTTAGCAGCCCAACTTGTAACCACTATACTGCCAGAGCTCCTTAACTGAAGTGTGTGCACACTAATAATTAGAAAAATTCCTACAGATCTGTATGAAAATAACAAATAATCAAATCTAAAAATGAAGGAATGTCTAGAAAAATGAGAATGGCACTAGAGGGTTTCTGGATTATTGACAGTGTTCTCCTTCTTGACCTGGACAGTGATGACAGAATGATGGGATCACTTTATAGTAAATTACTGATATGTTTTATGTTTTACAGGGACACTACTCTCCTAGGCTTTTTGCCACCTTAACCCAACAGGAATTTCGAATGTTCAATAAATACGTGAAAAGGTTCTAGTCCCATTAGTAATCAAACTGTCGATTTCAACTCATAGTGACCCTATAGAACTGATTCTTAGGGTTTAAAAGACTAAATTTTTATAGGAGCAGACAGCTTCATGTTTTGTCCCATGGCACGACTTGTGAGTTCAAGCTTATGGCCCTATACTTAGAAGTCCAATAATAAACCCGCTTTAAATTAAAAGGATAAGGAAGTATCACTAGTTTCTCATCATAAGGGGTTTATTTTAAAACTTTGGTATACCAAGTGGTGGTAAGAAGTTGATGTAATTGGAATTTTCATACACTGCTATTTGTAGTACAAAGTTTAAGTAGGAGAGTGTAAACTTCCTTTCACAGGATTTTAGAAATGGAAATTCTTTGGTACTATTTAGTAAAATTAAGTATGCACATGCCTGATGAGCCATCAGTTTCACTCCTAGGTACATTCCACATAAATGCACGTGTACACATACCAGGCTACTACTCATTTGTCCATTTCTTTTACTGTGGTGATTGTGTGTTGTTAGAATGTTGGAAGCTATGGAAACTGGTATTTATAGTACCAAACTTTCACCTATGGTTGACAAGTTTTCATGCAGCTTCCAGGCTAAGATGTACTAGAATGAATGGCCTAATGATCCATTTCCCAAAAATTGTTGTTAAGTACCATCAAGTCAGTTCCAACCCATAGTGACCCTGTATAGGGTTTCCAAGAAGCGGCTGATGAGCTTAATCTACTGACCTAGTGGTTCACACTGACCTTTCAGTCCAGCGCATTAACCCACAATACTCCACCAGGATCCCCCAAATTATCTAATTAAAATCCTATGGATCACAAACATGATATAAGACTTTGACTTCCATTGACTATGCAATCAGAGGGACTGATTGATGCAGAAGGACATCATTTTGGTCAACTGGAGAGCAGTGAAGGTGAAGGAAACCCTCAATGAATATGGCACAGTACTGGATAACATTTCACTCTGTTATTGTGCATTATTGGAGCCAACTCAACAGCAACAAACAGTGCACATACCAGGAGGCATGAACAGAATGTCCATAGTAGCATTTTTAGAACCCCAGACTGGAGATGATCTAGATACACAATAACAGTGAAATAGCTCATTTGAAGTATATTCGTGCAGTGGGATATTCTCTGAGAATGAATTAGCAATAGAATGGAGTAATCTTGTTGTTTCTTCTTAAGTACCGTGGAGTCGGTTCCGACTCATAGCGACCCTGCACAGGGTTTCTGAGGCTGTCAATCTTTACAGGAGCAGAACGCCTCATCTTTCTCCTGCGGAACCGCTGGTAATTTCGAACTGCTGACCTTGAGATTAGCAGCCCAATTCATAACTACTACGCTATGGAGTAATCTTGGTGGTGGTGGTTATGTGCCATCGAGTCGGTTCTGACTCATAGCGACCTTGTGCAGGGTTTCCAAGGCTGTACATCTTTACGGGAGTAGAAAGCCTCATCTTTCTCCTGCAGAACAGCTGGTAGTTTCGAACTGCTGACCTTGAGGCTTGTAGCCCAATTCATAACCACTATGCTACAATCTTAGCAGCGTATTTATTAAAGAGAAAATGAAACCAAACATCAAAATAGTATATGTTGTAAGACTATAGGTGGAATCCTGAACAGCATCCAGAATCTTCAAAGATGGGAAATTTCCACTTGAAAGAACGGGCAGACCAGCCTGGAGCAGCTAGAAGAACAGAAGAACTTCTTGAAACAAAGACTGGCAGGAAAAACACAAAACAATATAGGCAGACTGACTGATTACTACAAGAACAAGCAAGTTGCTAGCCCAGGAGACATCAAGGCAAGTGGTCGGGTCTCCTCAGAGCAAACGCCCTTCCGAGACTAATACTCAATGGGAATACACGCTCTGATTGGTGACAAAGTTTGTCACCGATAAGGGGAAGTAAGGGAAAAACAATAATGAAGCTGCAAGCTAAGCCCTACAATGTTCAGTAGACTCCTGTGAATCCTGGTGGAGACCTGGTTGACCAGCATTGTGGCAAGACCTGGGGATTCTTGGGCCCAGAGTCAGTGACATAGTCACAGAGGACTAGAATGGAGAGTGAAGCATCCAGCTGATAAGAAGAGAGGGCATATGCACAAGAACACCACCACTTGTAGATAATACCCACTTGACCTGGCTTCAATGACTGGATGATCAGAGCTCAACCAGAAGAAGAAAGAAGAGGGGGAAAAAAAAAAAAGAGTAATCTGATACAATTTGATGAACTTGACCTATACCTATGGACGCAGTAGCTCAAAAGAGGGAACAAATCTTTACAGCAAGGATCATTCCCACCCCCTCCATACACAGAGTAGACAGGGATGGGCAACTTGTACATTGTTGTTGTTGTTGTTGTGAAGTGCCGTCGAGTCGGTTCCGACCCATAGCGACCCTGTACAGGGTTTCCAAGGGTGTAAATCTTTACGGGAGTAGAAAGCCTCATCTTTCTCCCACGGAGCGGCTGGTAGTTTCGAACTGCTGACCTGGTAGCGTAGTGGTTACGAATCGGGCTGTGAACCTTAAGGTCAGCGGTTCGAAACTACCAGCCGTTCCGTGGGAGAAAGATGAGGCTTTCTACTCCCGTAAGGATTTACACCCTCGGAAACCCTGTACAGGGTCGCTATGGGTCGGAACCGACTCGACGGCACTTAACAACAACAACAACAAAGGCAAAAAATGACTGGCTTACAATCTTTCAAGAGGGAACCTAGGTCCAGAGGGCATGAAGGAAGGTAGACTCTCCACTGAGTAGTATATGCAATCTGTCTAGACAGGGCTGATGAAAGGAAATGCAGATAAGTCTCTTGTGATACAATAGTGAATAATTGTTATCAAAACTGCTTGTGAAGGATGGAAATATAAAGGTAGATGTTTTGTAGCAAGGAGGGGAGTGATTAATTTTTCAGTCTAGGAGTGGAAGGTCCCTGGAACCATCAAGGGAGAAGAGCAGAGAGTGGACCCCTACCCGGAGAACCAGTGATGCCTGAGATGGAGGCAGAGATGATGATGTGGAGAGATGGAGCAGACACAGAGAGGGAGAGGAGCTGTATGCTGATGATCAGGGGGCAGGCTTGTAGTGTATACCCTTTGGTTCGTTGATGATGCATGGAGGGGATTGTAACCATGGCAATGAAATGATATATGATAGGATGAATGTAAAACTAATGTTCTCCCATGTAAACTATCACATAATTCATAATAAGACATTTAAAAAATAGTATACGTTGACTGATTCCATTTCTATTAAATGAAAAATGGCAAAACCAAACTATAGTGTAAGGAATGTATATTGAAATGGTGAAACTGAAAGAAATGATCAGAATTATTAGCATAAAATCAACTGCTTTGAGAAGCTGTTTTCAGTAGTGGTTGTGAGGCACTTATGGAGACACATAATGGTAATTTTCCTTATTTATTATTTCTTGACATGGATGATGCTTAAGGAAGATTTTGTGCATTCTGCTCTATTATTGTTACAAATCACAATTGAAAATTATCTTTTAAAAATAAACAAATACATCTAAAGTATTGTCAAAGTCAGGCATGGTCCAATAGAATAATGCCTCAGATTCCATAAACTGACTGGTGACAATCTATTTAATTACCATAATCAGTTCTTACCTGTCTGATAACAACCAGAAAAACACTGATGTGGCTCAGTGTTAAGAAGGCCACCAGTAAATTGTGGAGTAAGATTCCATTCTAAGCTACCTGCTTGCCAGAAGAAGCATGACCATTGGTTCAATGGTTGCAGCTGGATAATTTGCATAGGATGGAGTGGAATCAAAAGATACAGTGGTTAAATGTTTATCTGATAACTGAAATGTCATCAGTTTGAACCCTCTGGAGAAAGATACACCATTCTGCTTCCATAAAGACTGACAAGGTCAGAAACTCAATGAGTCAGTTCTATTCTGTTCTATAGGGTCGTTATGTGTTGGAATGGACTTGGTGACAATGGTGTGACTTGCAGTGGACTCTAAGAGTACATATGTGAATCTGGGCTCAGTTTACAAATTGGCATGAGGTGACAGACCTATGAGGCAGTGTCTTAGAGAAATAGAGGCATAGAAATGGTCTGGGCAAGGTTGCCCTGGATACTGCAAAAGTTTAGCAGTCTAAATTGCTAACTGAAAGATGGAGGTTTTAATTCATTCAAAAGTGCTTTGGAAGAAAGCCTTGACAATGTATTTCTAAGAAAAATAGTCACTGGAAAGCCCAGGGAGCACAGTTCTACTCTGAAACAACATGGAATCATCATGAGTTAGAACCGACTGAATTGCAACTAACAACAAAGCAACTAGTTTGAGGTAGGGACTTGGCAAGTTCGAGCTTTGGGAGACCTTCCTAACTTCAAGATATGCTTAGTCTTCTACTACATAATTCTATTCTTGGAGCAGAATGGGAAATGTTGATAGATGATTACTACATTAATGCGGGTTAATGCATTGGACTGCAAGGTCGGTTTGAATTGCAATGTATGTAGTTGACACTCACCAGCAGCTCCTTGGAAACACCCTATACAGGGTCACTTTTAGTTGGAACTGACTCAACAGCACTTAACAACAACAACTTCAAAGTTTATTTAATGGCAATAGTTTGGATTATGAGATTTAAGCCAGATCTCTCCCACTCACCAAGCCAAAGATTAAATTTGTAGGAGAAAATAATCAGGAGGCCCTATGCTGAGTTGGCAGACCTAAGTATAAAGCTACAATGGATATATCATAGGGCTATGAGGGTGTTATTTATTTAAATCTATTTCGTAGAATTCAACGCCACCTTAATGGCCTGAAAGTGTTAAAGTATGTCCCAAAGTACTTAAATTACTCCCTAAACATAAATTATGCTCTAGAAAAATCTGACTAACTTGATTTAGAACAGCAGGAAATAAGTTATGCTGCACATAAATGAAGCAGCAGTATAATTTTAAATAACGCTTGCATAGTGAATGAGAATTTTAATATTTGCAAAAATTTAAAATTACATGATTTATTATCCATATGTTTATACTGACATTTTGCATCCTTTATTTAGTTTGGTCTACATTTCCTCTGAGTGTTGAGGGAGGGGAACACACTTATTTTTTTAGTTCTCAAGAAATAATATAGAGGAAAAGACTACATTTATTTGTCTGAATGCTATTTTGAATGTCTCTATGTGTGTCTAGTTGTTGCTGTCTCTTTCCTCACTCATGGATAGTTCAATAATGGAGTGAGGGAAATTTAAGGAGCATAGTGACTGAGTAAAGATGAAATGTATAAATGTAACATTGTAAAATCAGCAGTGGAGGAGGAAATATTCATTCAGGATTTTTCCTTGATGGGGAAGAGTTTAATTTTGTATGTAGCCAGTATAAAAAAATGTAATTTTACATAGTAAATTCAAGAATGGATTTAAACTCTGCTGTTAACAATCCATATTAAAACCTGAAAAGTATATTTAAAATTTTTATGCGATGCTTGAAATGGAATGTAAAAGTGTTATTACTCACATTAAATGTTGTCACATGTAAGCGCATGCCCTTATTCCGTAATATTTTGTTTGACTAGAATTACTTATTTTAACATTAATTTAAATAATAACATTCAATCAACTTTATAGTTTTCAAAGTGGTACATACTATATTGCTTAACTATGTATTTATATATTTTTACCAAGTGACATTCTAAGTCCTTTACTTCAAGTTATGAAACAGGCAAAGTGTGAGGTTGCAGGAGTTGGTGAGAAGAGAGCAAAAGGCATGGAGGACATTCAGAGACATGGATTCATGTGTAAAGAAGTATACAAGCCTAGAAACAGTGGCAAGGAAGTGCAATCGTCAGTCTTGTGTGGCTATCAAATCCAGCCTACCTCATTTGTTGGTTCTTGGTTGTTCTTCTGATTAAGTGCCATTGAGTCCTTTTCAACTCAGAGGAAGCTTATGTGAGAGAGCGGAGCTGCCCCATAGGGTTTTCACGAAGATGCACTCTTTAAGGAGGTAGATTACTAGCCAGTGGAAATCTTTGAACTGCCAAGCACTTACTTGACCATTGTGCCACCAGTGTTCCTTGTGGGTCTAGAACAGAAGTATAAATTGAGACCCTAGTGGCTCACCCTGTTCCACTCTCACAGAGGTATGTTTTCTTCAAGGAGACTTCAAAAAGTTTTTGGAAAGGTGGAATGCAAAGATAATGGAATTTGTGCACAAACTTTTTTTTTTTTCTTTCACAAGTTTTTATTGTGACTTGAGTGATTATTTACATGGGAGAACATAGGTTTTACACTCACTGTTTCAATTCAATGACTACAATCTCCTATGCGCATCATCAGTCAACAGTATTTGCTTCTATTCCCTCTGGGGTGTTTGTGTGTGTGTGTAGTGGGGGAGGATGCACACAAAAACACTCATATAAACGACCTAAGGGCACATTCTGCAACCCTGCATCCTGGATGCCAGCACACAGCCTTTCTCTTTCCTTGTGTCTAAAGTCCTCAGTTGCTCTATCTCTCCATATCCTCATCTCTACCTCCATCTCTGGTGTGGCTGTTTCTCTGGATAAGGTCCCAAATTCAGCTTGTGCTATTCTCCCTTTATGGTCCTAGGCTCCTCTGTTCCTGGACTGCAAAATTAACTTACTCCCTGTTTTTGTTACAAAACTTCTACCTTTACAATTGTGACAGAGGCAATTAGTCATGATAACAATTACTCACTGTTGAATCATAAAAATTTTGTCCCTATCTTCTTTCAGCAGACCTGTCTAGACAAGATGAAAACTATTCAGTGGGGATTCTACCTTCCCCCACCCACTCTGAAACTAAATTCCCTGTATACATGGGGGATAGGATTGATACTTGATGTAAAGAGTCCTTCCCTCTCAGTTGGTATTTTTAGCTACTACATCCTTAAGTAATAAGTCAAGTGCATCAAATTGTAGCAATTTACAAACTTGTTTCCTTTATCAGAATTTTCTTGTTTATCTTCCTCTAGTCGAGTCCTGGTAGCATATGGGTTACAAATTGGGCTGCGAACCACAAGGTCAGCAGTTCGAAACTACCAACTGTTCAGCTGGAGAAAGATGAGGCTTTCTGCTCCCATAAAGATTTACAGCCTCGGAAACCCTATACAGGGTCGCTATGAGTCAGAACCAACTCCAAGGCACATAACCACCAGTCAAGTTCTGATCATAGAGTCTTTGAGTCTAGGTTGAGTGGGTACTATCTAGAAGTTTGGATGTTCTTGTGCGTCTCCCCTCACTTCATATCAGCTGGATGCTTCACTCTCAGCTCTAGCCCTCCATGGCTATGTCCTTGTCCATGGGTTTAGGAGTCTCCAGGTCACACCACACTTTGGACCAACCAGCCCTTCCTTTTATCTCTCTCATCTACAGGTCAATGGGAGTCTATGGAACATGGTCGAACTAAGCCCATACCTTCATTGCTGCCTTCCCCCTTCCCCCCCTCACCTGTTGACCAATGTGGTCACCAGTTAGCTTACAAACCTGCTCATGTGTTCCCTTTGAGTTTCAGTCTTGGTGGGGGGTTCATCCTGAATTCAGTTGATTGCTTGCCTTGATGGCTCCCTGGTGAACAATTTGCTTGTTCTTGTAGTATGTGCACAAACCTTTTGAAACTTTTGTCCTCTCCCCACACCTGCACCCCAGGAATATGGTTGGGTGGAAAGAGTGTTTATCGAATCTGGATAAGAGTGATAATTTTGGCAGATAACTAATTTAACTTTAATTTATACCAACAATTTGAACCATGAGAGTTTAACTAAGGTATCTCCCAGTCACCTAATCAAAGCAGAAATTTGCAGGAGAAAATAATCAGCAGCCCCAATGCTGAGTTTATAGACCTAAATATAAAGCCACAATGCCATTCATCTACTAAGATTTGACTCACGTTAATCTATTTCACAAAGTTGAGTGGTGTGTAGTGGAGAAACATGTCAGGGGAACATGTCTGAGCTTGGAAACTTTAGGTGTAAGTAGCAGTCTGCAATCAAGAGTGGGCATTCATGGCACAAATGTCAGAGACACAATCACACCCTGAAAGTGTTGGCAGGATAGCAGTGGGGTAGGAAAAGTAACAAAGAAAGGGGCAGATGTCTGCTACAAAAATGAATGGTAAATTTTGACCAAATAGTCATTCTTCTGTGTTCTACTTTCTGAAACTGCTTGCTTTTCAGTTGATTCCAACTAATGGTGACCCCATGTGTGTCGGAGTGGAACTGCACTCCATAGGGTTTTCAACTATAATCTTACCAAGATGGAACCATGATCATTTTGCTCTATAGTTTTGTGGATGCTCAGTCAACATCAAATCTTGAAATCCAATGACATAAGTACCTGTAATATATATGAAGGGTGCAGTTCTTTTTTTTTTTTTTTTTTTTTTTTAAGGAAATTAACTATTTTTTTATTTTGATGGACATAAACCCTTTAGATGAATTTTTATGGTTTTTATAGTGTATTAGATATCACGGAAAATATAAGATAGCTAAATTATTATTATCAATAGCAGCCCTGGTTGCATTGTGGGTTCTGAGTTGGGCTGCAAACTTCTAGATCACTAGTTTGAATCTGCCAGCCTCTCTATGGGAAAAAGGTGAAGCTTTCTGTTTTACATTTTCAGTCTTGTTATTGTTGTTAGGTGCCATCAAGTTGTCACTGACTCAAAGTGACCATATGCACAACAGAACGAAACACTGCTCAGTCCCACGCCAACCTCAAATCACTGCTAACCCTGAGTCCTTTGCTGTGCCACTGTGTCAATCCATCTTGCTGGGGATCTTCCTCTTTTCCTGCGACCCTCCACTTTATCAAACATGATATCCTTCTCTAGGGGCTGGTCCCTCCTGATAACATATCTGAAACATGAGAGACAAAGTCTGGCCATCCTGGCTTCCAAGGAGCATTCATGCTATACTTCCTCCAACACAGATTTCATTTTTCTTTGGGTGGTCCATGGTACTTTCAATATTCTTCTCCAACACCATAATTCAAATGAACCAGTTCTTCTACAGTCTTCCTTATTTACTGTTCAACTTTCACATGCATATGAGGCTATTGAAAATTCCATGGCTTGGATCAGGCTTGCCTTAGTCCTCAAACTGCCATCTTTGTTCTTCAACACTTTAAAGATGTCTTGTGCAGCAGATTTGCCTAATGCAATACATCATTTGATTTCTTGACCGCTGCTTCCATGAGTGTTGATGGTTGATCCAAGAAGAATGAAGTTTTTGACAACTTCTATCTTTTTGTCATTTATATGGATGTTATTCATTGGTCCCATGGTGAGGATTTTTGTTTTCTTTACATTGAGATATAACCCATACTGAAGGTGGTGGCCTTTGATCTTCATCAGTACGTATTTTAAATATACTTCATCTTCAGAAAGCAAGGCTGTATCATCTCCATATTGCAGTTTGTTAATGAGTCTTGCTTTTCTGATGCCACATTTTTCTTCCTATAATCCAGCTTCTCGGATTATTTGCTCAGCATGCAAATTGAATAAATATGGTGAAAGAACACAACCCTGGTGCACACATTTCCTAATTTTAAACCATTCAGTGTTCCCTTGTTCTGTTTGAATTGGTCTATGTACAGTTTCCTCATGAGCACAATTAAATGTATCAGAATACTCATTCTATACAATGTTGTCCATAACTTGTCATGATCCGCACAATCAAAAGCCTTTGCATAGTCAGTAAATTACAGGTAAACATCTTTCTGTATTGTCTGCTTTTAGCCAAGATCCATCTGATCTCAGGAATGATATCCCTCAATCCTGTCCTTTTTTGATCCTGCTTTAACCTCTGGAAGTTCTCTGTCAATGTATCGGTGAAGCTATTATTTGTATTATCGTTAGCAAAATTTTATTTGCATGTAATACTAATGATTTTGTCTGATGATTTCTGCATTCCATTCAGTCACCTCTCTTTAGAATGGGTACAACTAAAGATCCCTTCTAATCAGCTGTCCAGGTAGCTATGTTCCAAATTTCTTGGCACAGATGAGTAAGTGCCTCCCGTGCCACATTAGTTTGTTGAAAGATTTCAATTTGTATTCCATCAATTCCTGGAGGCTTGTTCTTTGTCAATGCCTTGGATTTCTTCCTTCAGTATCATTGGCTCTTTTGCATATGCTACCTCTTCAAATGGTTTAACATCAACCACCTCTTTCTAGGACAGTGACTCTGTGAGTTATTTCCATCTTATTTTGATGCTTTCTGCTTCATTCAATATTTTGCCCACTGTTGTTATTGTTAACTGTCTTCTAATTGGTTCCGATCCATAGTGACTCTCTACACGGTTTCTGAGGAGTGGTTGGTGGGTCGGAACTGCTGATCTAGAAGGATTATTATGTTTTGCCCATACAATCCTCCAATATTTCAAGTCAAGGCTTGAATGTTTTCTTCAGTTCCCACAGCTTGAGGAATGCTGAGTGTGTTCTTACATTTTGGTTTTCTAGGTCGTGGCACATTTCGTTATAATATTAGACTTTGCCTTCTCGAGCTGACCTTTGAAACTTTCCATTCAGCTCTTTTACCTTGGCAACCCCTATACAGGGTCATGATGAGTCAGAACCAACTCACACAACCAGACACCCACCACCACCAAATCATTATTATATTCACAAAATATTTTCAGGATCATTTTGTCTGGTATACATATTATGTTTCAGCAATTCTTCTATGGTATTGATTATTG
Source organism: Chrysochloris asiatica (assembly GCF_000296735.1). Classification (NCBI taxonomy): domain Eukaryota; kingdom Metazoa; phylum Chordata; class Mammalia; order Afrosoricida; family Chrysochloridae; genus Chrysochloris; species Chrysochloris asiatica. The sequence goes on along the minus strand of NW_006408657.1, from coordinate 2,241,891 downwards.
GACACAGAATTCTTGTTTTTAAACAGGTTGTTGAATGCTGTGGAGTTGACTCCAACTCATAATGACCCTGTATAGGGTTTCCAAGGAGTGATTGGTGGATTTGACCTCTGACCTTTAGATTCAAACTGACCTTGTGGCCCAGTGCTTTTAGAGTAGCCTTAATCCTTAAAGAAATCCCAGGTAGAGATTATTGCATTGAAATCAAAGCCATCTGGCTTAGAATCTCCTACCAGCCATTTAATACCTATTACCTTTTGACAAGTTAATAGGCTCCCAGTTTCCTCTCATAGAAAATGTGAAGAGTAATTGTTAGGTTGCAGGAATGTTGGACAATTCTGTGAAATGGTACTCATGTACCTGAGACAGAAGGTTCAGTACTTGATTCATAATGTTGTTGTTAGTACTGTTGAGTCAGTTCCAATCCATAGTGACCCTGTGTAGGGTTTCCAAAAAATGGTCAGAGGGCTTGAACCACCAATCTTGTGATTCAAATCAACTTTGCAGTCCAGCGCATTAACCCACAGTGCCACACCAGGACTCCTCAATAAGTGAATTGTGTTTCTTTCTCAGTTAATCAGTATGAAATTATGACAATATTTCAGAGTCCCTGTGGGTACTATAGTATAAACACTGGACTTCTAACTCCAATGTCAACACTTTAAACCCACCAGATGCTCCTTGGAAACCTTATACAGGATTGCTATGAATTGGAACTCTGCCTTAATGGCATTTCACAAGAACAAGGCAAAGTTATTTGAATGCAAGATCCCTAGTGGCACAATGGTTAAGCACTCATCTGCTAACTGAAAATTTGGCTGTTTTTAACCCCGTCAGACCTGGTTATCTGATTCTGAAAAGATTGTTGTTGTGAGGTGCAGTTGAGTTGGTTTTGACTCACAGTGACCCTATATAGTGGTTCCAAGGAGCGGCTGGGGAGCTGGTTCGACCTTGCAGTTATCAGTCCAGTGTTTATTCTCCAGTGTCACAGACTGCAGCCTAGAAAACAGTGTGCAGCCATTCTACTGTGTCATAGGACTCAATATTGTTGCTGTTGTTAAGTGTCGTCGAGTCAGTTCCGATTCATAACGGCCCAGTATAGGGTTTCTGAGGAGCAACTGGGGAGTTTGAACCACCAACCTTGTGGTTCAAACCAACCTTGCACTTCTATGCTTATCCTACAGTGCCACACCAGAAGTCCTATGGCTCAATGGTACCCAACAAAAAATGGAGATAGAGATCAATGGCTTAGAAACAGTAGTCCATTATGTCTTAGGCTTCTTGTTGTTGTTAAGTGCATTCTAGTCAGTTCTGACTCTTAGCAACCCTGTATAACATTTCTTTGGAGCAGGTCGGGTGTTTGAACTGCCAATCTTGCATTTCAAATGAATTTGCAGTCCACTGCTTATTCTACCAACACCACACCAAGACTCCTTAGGAGTTGTTGTTTAGTACCATCAAGTTGGTTCCGACTCATAGTGACCCTACGTAGGGTTTCCAAGGAGCATCTGGAAAGTTTGAATTACCAATCTTGTGGTTCAAAGCAGCCCTGAGGTCCAGTGCTTTATCCTACACACCAGCACTCCAGGATTTCTTAGGAGTAGAACTTGGAAAAACTTGTTAGCATACTTTACTGTCATGTGAGGCATTGTTACACAACCAAGAATCTCCAGGATGGTTCCTTGATTAGTGCTAGCGGATTCTTGGTTGTCAGGCCCCAGGAGACCTGGTAGATAAGATCACAAGCCTCTTAAGACATAAGTGTGACCTGAGAATGCATTTTAAGTCAGTTTTCCATGAGAAACACCTGGAACACTTGAAATGGTACACTTTCCACGTTACTGAATTAAGTAGTCTGGAGTGGGCCTCCCACATCACTGACACAATTTGGGGTTATCGTTTGTTTTGTTCATAACTCCCCAAGTGATTGTTATGTGTCTTAAGGTAAGCATAAAGTTCAGTAGATTCTGACTCATAGTGACCCCATGTGACTGAGTAAAACTGCCTTATAGGATATTTTAGGCTTCAATCTTTTCCGAGGAGTCCTGGTATGGCGCTGTAGCATAACACACTGGGCCAAAAGGTCAGTTTGAACAGTAATATTTGTGGTTCAAATTCCAAGCCATTCCTTAGAAACCCTGTACAGAGTTGCTATGTGTTGGAACCAACTCAACAGCACTTAACAACAAAAACAACAATAGTCTTTCTGAAGCAAACAACCAGGTTTTTATCCCGCAAAGTCTCCGAGTATATTAAAACAACCAAAGTTTTGATTAGCAGCCAAGAGTACTTAACCATTGTACCTTCAGGGTTACTGATAGTCTTTGCTCATATCATTTGTACTTGTTTCTTTTATGACCTTCCAAATGACCAAATACTGCTTCGTATTATTCTTTTCATAGGCGATATCAGCACATTGCCTTATATGAACTCTTTTTAACATTCCAATTAAAAATGATAGGGGATACAACAAAACAAGAAGGCTAAAGAATGATAAAATAATGCCCATATGCAATTTTATCCTAGTATATTATTTTGGTGGTTAATAGCTTACATTTGAGGCTACATTATAATTTACATCTGTCATCTTGGAAGCTTACGTTTTTTTAATGAATAGACTCTTTTGGATCATGAGTAATATTGGAACCAATAGACTTTATGAGATAATTTCATGTTGATCTAAAATATTTTGAAATAGAATATAGCTGCCAAATACAAATTATGATGTTACAATATTTCTAAATTCTTGGAATTTAAAAATGTTAAATATGATCATAGGGAAGAAAATGCTAATCTTCCAAAAGAGTGGCCATAATCTTTGTTTCAATCAGGAAAAATACTCATGCGTTAAGGAAAAGTTAATTCATTATTATTTCTGTTAATTGAAATATACAAATGAGATAAACTATCAGAATCACCTTCTTGTCAATGGAAACCAACTACAAATGTCATATTCATAAAATTTGTTGTATAAAATCCATGTCTTTTTCTTTATTCATATTTTTTCACCTCCAGGCGATTTGACAGATCTGTTGAAAAATGGCGGCATTTTCATTACGATATGAAGATATTTAATCAATGGCTAACAGAAGCTGAACAGTTTCTCAAAAAGACACAAATTCCTGAGAATTGGGATCATGCCAAATACAGATGGTATCTTAAGGTATGTTTTTGAAATATCTTTTTCTAAGTTGTCTTTATCTTCACCATGATTCTTAAGTACTTAACCTCTTAAATTCTGGTTATGAAGGATGATGGAAATTTATAATTCCTGGCTTTCATTGTTATCACTACAAATGAGAGGACATTATCATAATGATTATGTTGGGAAACTCTGCTTTGGCTTTTTGTGTCAAGATGAGAGCTTGGGCAGAGCAGGTTTATCTGATGAGCCCAAAAGGGGTCATTGAATCTGTGGTGTAGAGAAGCATCTTACAGCAGCCTGCACTGAGGATTTGGGAAGTGTGCATTTTTGCCTTGTATCAGAACCTGTTTTCCAGAAGGAGAGCTTGTGGTATACTTAGCAGTAATGTAGTTCATAGAAATATCCATCGTGATAAAATTACAGTTGCTTCCTTAAAAACATTTTGTGGTGGTGTAGCTATAGTTCTATATCTTTTGGTGACACAATGCCTTTGGAGACAGTCCAGAGGCCAAAACAGTGCAAAGATAATTAAGGGGGTTATTGACTTTTTATGGTTTATGATAATGTAGATATAACATATGGATTATAACATATGGATCATTTAATTTCAACATGCTATGTCTTTTGAAAATGCAGATAAAGGTAAATTGCATTATGTGGATATAATTTAGCGTATAAAATATATAGTTTAGATATAAAAATAATTTTCTTATTAAAGCAAGGGATAACTGCTTTTTGCAAAAAATTTCTGCTCAAATTGTTCATGTAGCAAATTTCAATCAAGTGGATTTGAATTGCAGCCAATTTATAAATGACAGAAAATACTGATTACAGACAGATGAAGGCAAAGAAAAAGGTAGTTTATTAAACAGCTTAACTATTTTAAACTGTTGGATTCATAAAAGCAATATCATATTAAAGTATACAATTCCACAATCTTAAATATTTTTGCATAGCTAATATACCTTTTGATGTTAAGAAATTAGACATTTAAAAACCTTGTATGTAATAAGCTAAGCAAACACAGAAAATGAATAGTTTTCAGAATTTGTATAATTATATGTATATCATTCACACTTGTATATACAATCAGCATTGGTATTTGAAGATGAAGGAAAATCATGGATTTCCATTTGCCATTATACAGCAGATACACTTTTTAATAGCACTAAAATGAGTTGAGTTCTGAGCTAATACAGCAATATGAGGGCTCTGCCTAAACCACAAAAATATATGAGAGTCATATAAAGTGTTCTGCAGAGATAAACCTCTTGGCATTTCCAAAGATATCCCACCTAAGGTAATTAAACAATATATTTTAATCTGTATTTTTTATTGTAAAAGTAATATATACTCACTGTAGAAAAGGTCATGTATCTGTACCTCCATTCTACGCCCCACATGACACATATTTTGATCTCGATTTCAGGTTGGGTTCCCTGGAAAGCCTACTCTGAGATAGGGGTAGAATACAGGTAGTTGATTAGGGAGTACTTTGGAGTTTGAAGAATTTGTTTATGGTGTGCCCTGGTGTCGTTTTCTTCAGACTTCTTGTGTTTGAGGTTTGTTAAGCTTCTTGGAACTGTGAGGGACAAGAATATATGCCACACATATATTGCAACACTAAAAGTGGTTCCACCACTCACTGATACTTTCTTGAGTTTCCTTCCATTCTTTTGCTTTCATCTGTGATTCCATTTAGATAATTTCTATTATTAAATTAATTGAATCTGTTGGAATATCTAACCTGTGATTTAATCCTATTCAGTATGTACATTTAATACCAGACATTGTTGTATTTAGCTCTTACAAGTATTTGCTTCTTTTCTACTATTTCCACCATGTCTCTTCCAACATGTTGAATTATTTATTTCTTTATGTTCTTGAAATTATAGATTAAGTTATATTGTAGTTGTTGTTGTTGCTAAGTGTCATGGAGTCAGTTCTGACTCATAACAACCCTGTAGAGGGTTTCCAAGGAGCGACTGGTGAGTTTGAACTGCCGACCTTATGGTTCGAACCAACTACATGGTCCAGTGCTAGCGGTAATAATATCCTTGAATACTAACTCTATCATCTTTGTCATATCTAAGTTGGTTTCAGTTGAATTTGCTTTTTCCTAATTGTTGTTGTTGTTGTTGTTATGTGCCGTGGAGT
>NW_006408657.1:2220653-2221362 GCF_000296735.1 Chrysochloris asiatica | reverse complement strand
TATTCTGTGTTGTTGTTGGCGGAGATCCTTTAGTGCATTTCCACCCGATCCGCCATCTTGTTTGTTCTCCCTTATGCACTACATTTTTATTGTTGAGTGCAGTCTAGTCACTTCTGACTCATAGCAACCCTGTATGTATTTCCAAGGAGGGGCTGGTGTGTTTTGAATGACCTAGCAGTTAGCAGTCTGCTGTTTATCCTACAAAAGCACACCAGGACTCCAATACATTAAGTTGTTGTTGTTATTAAGTGCTGTCTAATCGGTTTGGACTCATAGCGACCCTATATAGAGTTTCCAAGGAATGGCTGGTGAGTTTGAACTGTTGACCTTGCAGTTCATCTGACCTTGCAGTACAGTGCATTATCCTGAAGCACCAATTAAAAAAGCAAAAGATGGTGATGAAAATATTTGGAAATAGGTAGCTATTACGGTTGTGTAATTTGTTATTGTTGGTAAGTGCCGTTGAGTTCATGTAGACTCTTACTGACCTTATATAGCGTTCCCAAGGTTTTAAACCTTTGTTTGAGCAGAAAGCTTCATCTTTCTCTCAAGCAGTGGCTGGTGAACTCGAACCTTTTACTTTCTGGTACAGTACTCACCTTACAGAGCCAGTATGCTATTGTATACTTGTACCATATGGTAAATAATGCTAATGTCAATGAATTGTATTCATAAATATGGTTGACATGGTAAATGTTCTTTTTTTTTT
>NW_006408657.1:2211131-2220553 GCF_000296735.1 Chrysochloris asiatica | reverse complement strand
AAAAAAAAAAAAAAATCTTCTTGTATGAGAGTAAGTCTCATTTCTGTTATTCTAACTTGGCCAAAATCAGAAGTTAGAAACAAATGGTTTTGATGTAATTTGATATTCTAGTACATTCACTGCTACACAGTCTAGCAACTATATAATCATTTTGAATGCCTGGAGAATTTCCAAGTGTCCTTACTTCTTGGCAGTATGCTTTAATTGAAATTGATGAACATCTTATCAGAACTTTTCTCCTTAATTAGAAGGTTGAGAAAAATAGTTTGCCTAGAATTTTCTATTTCATTTATTCTCATATTTCTCAATCTATAGATATAACAATAAAGGGAATTTTGGATGACCAAGAAGTTCTTCAGGGTATGAGGTGGGGAATGATGCAACAAATCATTTTAACAATGAAAGTGTTTCTTTCCTGGTGATTGTAGGTCCCAAATCATGAAAATACGCCTGTGCCTGCATGCATTTGTAGACGTAAGCACACACATACAGAGAAGATGCCTAAAGTTATCTTTCTGTGCTTTGTACGTCTCAGGAAATGAGTCCAGTAAAACATAGTAAGACACTTCCATAGATAAAGCAGTTAAAATTATTTTCTCTTGTCAGATACCTTGCCCATCATCAGTGTTCATTGACTAAGAATGAGTGTAAGCATTTTCTAATAAATTATTTTAAGAAATAGAATGTAGATGGTGTTTGATAGTAGCAGACAGATTTGTTTCTATGAAACAGTAGTGGTTCCATGGAATCAAGTCAACCAAGCTGCTTATACACTAAACAAACATAGACTAAACAAATATAGACTATACTGGACTTTGAGGCCTCATATTTCAGCAGAATATCATTTCTAGATCGGGTATAAAAACAGACAAAAAAGTTGTAACTTTGTCCCTTTATAAAGTTCTACCAAATTGCCTTCTATTGATCATTTTCACTTATAGAAAGAGAAAGTCATCCCTTGCTAATATTCATTTAATATAGAGTGACTCCCAGTACCAGAAGTGGTCTGGTTCCAGTTTATTAATTAAATCTTGTATATCATAGAGGCATGATGAAATTGTAAATTCATGTTTCAAGATATTCCAAAACAATGTTATGAAATTATGTTGTTGTTACGGGCCATAGAGTTGGTTCTGACTCTTTGCGATCCTGTATACAATTTCTGAGGCTGTAAATCTTTCCAAGGCTGTCCTTGTATGTTTCTGTAGGATAAGCACTGTACTACAAGGTCTGTATGAATTGCAGAGTCTGTGGTTCAAACTCACCAGCTGCTCCCTATGAGTTAAAACCTACTTGACACCACTTAACAACAGCAACAAATCTTTGTAGGAGAAGAAAGCCTCATCATTCTCCTGAAGCACTATAGTAGACTCTTTACATGAGAAAATATTATGGGTTTGTTAATAACTTATTTATTCATATTATTTACCCATGTGTTTATGCATAATTCAACAAATTTTATTTGAGTGCATATGCAAAGTTGTACCACACACCAAAATATTGACATGATGGCACATCATTTGTAGTAGAAGTTTAGAAAAGTTGTGAAGAGATTGGATTCCAGGCTCAGAAATCTTGGGTTCAAATACCAATTTCTTTATATTAATAGCTGCTGAGTCTTGGGAAAGTTTCTTCATCTTTTCTATGTCTCAACTTTCTCATCTCTAAAAAGAGAGAAAATACTGTATAAACAAATCACTTAGTATATCATTTGCCACGAAATGATTACTCATTATAGTAAGTACTTATAACTAATTTATAAGTCATGATTTGCAGTCACTGAACAATATCATTAGTATTGCATGCACAAAAAATTTTGCTGAAGATAATTCAAAATAATCTACAACAGCACATAGACAGGAAACTGCCAGTAACTGAAGCCTAATTCAGAAGAGGATGTGGAACTAGAAATATCATTGCTAAGTCAGATATATCTTGGCTGAAAGGAGGGAATACCAGAAAAAACTTTGTTTGCGCTTTATTGATTATTTCAAGACTTTGGATTATGTGGATTATGACAAACTACGGATATTTTTGCAAAGAGTAAGCATTCTAGAACACTTGATTGTGCTCATGAGGAATCAGTACATAGATCAAGAGACAAACATTGGAATTGAACAAGGGGATACTGAATGGTTTAAAATCAGGAAAGGTGTGCCCCAGGGTTGTGTTCTTTCAATATAATTATTCAATCTGTATTGATGAGCATAAAATCTGAGAAACTGGATTATATGACGAAGAGTGTGGCATCAGGATTGGAGGAAGACTCTAACAACCTGTGATATGCAGATGATGCAACATTGCTTGCTGAAAGTGAAGAGGACTTAAAATACTCACTTGCTGGGGCCAACTGCCGCATTTGACAATTGGCTATACTCTGCGACTCGCGTGGAGAGATTAAACCTAAGTAGGGGCGATGGGAGATTAGAAATTAAAGAAAGACACAAGACACAATTGAAATATAGTAAAGTTGGGACCAGTTGAGACATAGCACTCTGATGGATAGATATACTGTGACTCCGACTTAGGTTCAGCCCGTTTATTATATACACAAATTGATGGAGAAAGCTGGGGGGCAGGGAAATGAATGTATAAAAAACTTTTGGTGTATAGATGCAAGCAGTAAAAGGGACTTTATCAGAAGAATGTAGTTGCTAGTGAAACAGAGATAAGGCAGCTAGATGTTTTTGCAGACTAACCTGAAGGCCATGGCTATATACAAGGAAAGACTGCATATTCCTTGTTCCCGAGAGGCAGGCTTTGCAAGTTCCTCAAGGTCAGCCTGACCTGGGAGCTGCCCGATTTTCTGGACCAGAACTGTTTAGTTGCAATCCTTCAGTTAAACTGCCCCCAAGTCTAAGACCTTCGGTTTAGATCGCTCCCAACACTCACTGATGAATATCAAAGTCCATAGCCTTCAGTATGGGTTATACCTCAATGTAATCAAAACAAAAGTTCTCACCACTGGATGAAAAAATATGTATCCTATAAATGGAGAAAAGATTGATGTTGTCAAAGATTTCATATTACTTGGATACAAAATCAAAACTCATGGAAACAGCATTCAAGAAATCAAGTGAAATTGGCAAATCTGCTGTACAAGACCTCTTTAAAGTGTTCAAGAGCATCGTTATCAGTTTGAGACCTAATGTGCGTCTGACCCAAGCCATGGTATTGTCAGTTGCTTCATAGACATGTGAAAGTTGGACAGTGAATAAGGAAGACTACATAAGAATTGATGCATCTGAGTTATGGTGTTGAAGAAGAATATTGAAAGTACCATGGACTTCCAGAAGAACAAAGAAATCTATGTTGGAAGAAGTACAGCCAGAATGCTCCTGAGAAATTCGGATGGTGGGATTTTGTTTCTCATACTTGGGACATATTATTATGAGAGACTAATCCCTGGAGAAAAACATCATACTTGGCAAAGTGGAGAGCCAGCAGAAAGAGAAAGATCACTAGTTTGATGGATGGGCACTGTGGCAGCAACAACAGACTCAATCGTAATAATAATTGTGACAATGGCACGGGACCGGGCTGTGTTTTGTTCTGTTGTGCATATAGTTGTTATGAGTCAGAACCAATTCGAGGGCATATAACAATCAAAACAGCCCAGCCTATATCCATAATTACTACAATATATTTACAGATTTCTTGTCCCCAAATATTTAAAATGCAGAAAAAACAACCCGAGAATTTTATTAAACCTTATTATTATTATTTATGTTGATGACACTTTCTAGAAGTTTGGGTCTTAGATTAAGATTTAAGAAAAAATTCAATTCAGCCAAACACAACCCCCTCAGATAGCTGACACTTCTGCCTACTCATTTTCTAACTAACAAAAAGAAATGTTAATGGGAGTTTTCTTCAGCAAAGCTTAGCACCATGAAGCAAAGAGATAAAAATAATGTTAACTCATACAGCGACCAAGTAAATGATGTCCTATCAAGTACCTGGAGTGAAATCGGAAAAGGGAAAATCCTTTGCATTTTGCTCAAACATATTCTTCTAGACTAGGCAACAACAACAAAAAAAGAGTTTTCAAAGCAGGATTGCTATTTAGACGGGGCTGCAAATTCCTGAAGTTGAAGATAGAAATAATAAAAATCACTATCGCATTAAGTATTTAAAAGAGCTGAGTATTCTTCCTGTAAATGGAACTAGAGCCTGTTTGTTTTATGGGATAATGCCGCGCAGTGAACCATAGTGAAAACTAACAACAGTTTCTAAAGAATGTTTCCATGAGCAAGCCTAAGACCTTGAAATTTTTAGAAATTTCATTTGAAATCAACCTTTCGAAGTAAACAGAAGTGTGCGGTTTATATGAAACATTTTTAGACCTTAAGTCAATGAATGTTAAGCAAACATAGGGAGTTAAAAGGCAGTGTGCTATTTTGTCATGAGTTAACTACAGTTTTCAGGAAAAGAGGTAGCCCTGTTAATGTTAATTAGTTTTCTAGTCTATGCAACAATTTTGCTATGTTTTACTGCTCCATAATTTGTATTTGTATACATTGCTGTAAATTAATTCAGTCAACAACTATGCTTATTGTGACATATAATAAATCTTATATCACTGTGATTGAGGATACTTAAGCCAGCATGTATTGAATATTTAATACTGTAATCTTCATGTGCTCCCCATCACACCTTAAAACAAACAAACAAACTAGTGTAAGTGAATGTTCTCATTAGGGAAAATATACTTTCACCTTTCTCAAATCAGAAAGTTCCATGGAGAATGGAAAATTACAGATTAACCATTTAGGGATAGCATGAAAATCTTGGTGCAATCTCTCTGATAGGGAAGGATGGGGAGAAAAACAAAATGGCAAAGATGCCTTAAGGTGGGAAGAGAAGGCAAAGGAAGACAAGTCTAAGGCTGCCAAAAACAAGTTGAACTGTTCTTCAACTCTACCTCACCTTGATAGTGATTTGGAGAAAATTCTAAAGCAGTTGCATGAGTATCCAACTCTTAAGAATTTAGATTCATTAAGCACACTGGAATTGGGATAATTCTTGCTCAAGAGTTTGAGACAAATGAGTCCACGAATAGGGTTTCTTGGTCTAAAAGGAAATGCCCATGTTTTATAAATTTTCTCACCTTGCTTTCTGCACAGAAAGCCCTCAAGTAACCATTTGTTGTTCATAAGTGCCATCAAATTGGTTCCAACACATAGTGACCCTGTATAGGGTTTCCAAGCCTGTAAATATCTGCAGGAGCAGAAAACCTCATCTTTCTCATGCAGAGAGGCTGATGGGCTTACCGCCAACTTTGTGGTTTGCGTGTTCCCCTCAAGTAACAGGTGCCACCATTAAAAAGCCATTGGTTTGCCTAGGAATGGTGAGTGCTACAGAGAATACGGTTTTGCATTTTTATTTGGCTACAAGTAGCTCTGGTAGTGTAGTGGTTACAAGTCAGGCTGTTAACCTCAAGATCAGCAGTATGAAACTATCAGCCATTCCGCCAGAGAAAGATGAGGCTATCTTCTCAAGTAAAAATTTACAGCCTCAGAAACCCTTTTCAGGGTCACTATGAGTTGGAACCGACTCCACAGCACACTACTACTGTCACCACACCTTAATACCTAATTGATTACCCACTATCTCAAATGATTCAATAGGAGATAAACTTTTTATTAACAGGAATTAGATCAAAGGCTCTTTAGAAAAAGGCATATGGTATAAAAGACCAAATTGGATACGAGTATGTTTTCTATACATCAGTTTTTATAGTGCTGACTTAACCAGCTGGCTGGTGAATTTGACGGCTTCTTAACAGGCACACTGCTGGGACTCAAGTGCTGATGGGAACTTTCATAGAAAAATCACTTGAGTAAAAATCTCTGCCATCTGTTTCCCATCATTGGGACACCAATGTTAAGAATAATTCCGATCATCACACTGGCCTCTTATAGTTCCCTACCAGTAATACAATTTCATATGGTTTTCTTTTGTGCTCACAAAGCTATCCTGTTTTTGTCACTTTAGGACATAGATTATCATAAAGGAATCAGCATGAAACATTACTACTAAAGAATTTGTCTACAGTCACTGGCTTTAAGTTATAGTAGTGAATAAGTATAAGGATGTGTTTTTTAAAGTGAGTTTTCCATGTTATTCTTTGGAATGAGAATTCAGTCCCCTTTAATACAGTGAACAGTTGGGTGCTTCATTCTTAGGTAAATATAGTTAGTATTTTATTACTGCTTTGAAACTCCTCAACAACAGATTTATTGGGCATTGGCAGAGTGCAGAAATTCAGAGAAGGACCCTAAATCATTGCCCACCAAACATGTCTTTCATAAAATAAGTATTCTAAAGTAATTGGATAATTTTAATGACTTGTTCTTAAAGTTCTGTTGTCTAGCATGACAGGTTTAAGATGATTGTTACATTATTGGAAAGAAACAAGAACAAATCCTATAACCTAATTGTTATCACCACTGTATTACATGACTGTCTAAAATGCATGAAAACCTTGCCATTCCTCAGGGGATAATTTCTTAAGGTAAGAAATTATCAGGAAAGTAAAAATCTATGTGTTTGTGTGTTTTTTTTAAGTGATTAAGGCTCATTTCAAATCCTAAATTGAAGAAAACAAAACTGTTCACATCAGCAGAAAAAGCAGAAATATCATGATATAAGGAAATACAAGGTAGATGCTCATACACGTATTTTTCATGAAATAGAGTAATTTGCATGGAGAATGTTCTAGCCACATTGATTTATCTGTTTCTTCTCACATACCTTTTTTCAATTCCTTCCAATGCTTGTTTCTATCTCACGCATTTGAAACGTGCTTTCTTCTGTGCCTTGGATTTCTACTCTAAAATCTTTCCTTAAGCCCTATGACCCAATTTCTGCCCTTTCAACACTTTAATGCATTTGTCTTTAAATATACCCGTGTGCTAATATCATCTTGTTGTTGTGTGTCCTCTAGTCATTTCTGACTAATAGTGACCCAATCGGGCCAAGTCCTAGTATAAGCACTAAACCTCAAGGTCAGTTTGAACCGCGAGGTCGGGGTGCTTCAAACTGCCCAACCACTCTCGGAAACCCTGTATAGGATCAAGATGAGACAGAATCAACTTGATGGCACTTAACAGCAACAACACTATTGGACAGAGTAGATCTGCCCTCATGGAATGTCATAGGCTGCTGTCTTGACAGGAGCAGATCACCTGGTCTTTACCCTGTACAGCTGTTTGTGGATTTGATCCATGGACCTTTCAGTTAACAGCTGAACACTAAAACATTGTGCAACCAGGGCTTTTTGTCATTTTCTTAAACATACCTTTTGTAACCCTCTCTCTTAGAAGAGAACATACACACAGTTACTCTGTCGCCTCATTCCTGCTTTGCTTTTTTTATAGTACTTTTCATTCAATGAAATTATGTGTTTACCTATTTAGTATCTGAAATTCATACTAGAATGTAAATGTCTCAGGGACCTTGTTTTTCTTGGTCACCACTATCTCCTCAGTACTTAGAACGATCTCTTTATATATTAGAGAGTCAATAGTAATTTGAATGAACAAATGTATAAATGCTTTCAAACAAATATTTTCATAGTATTATTCCTCTAAGAGTCCTGGTGTGGTGCTGCAGGATAATGCACTGGATCACAAACCCACCAGCCATTCCTCGGAAACCCTATACAGGGTTGCTATGGATGAAAACCGACTCCATGGTATTTAACAACAAACAATTCCTTGTGGCATCTTGTTTCCATGTTTGTCCTTCCTGCCTTTCTTACTCCTGCTCATATCCAATAATTATTTTTCCCTTTCACTGAGCTGTCCGCTCCTTGTCTGGGTCCAGAGTACTTGAAATTCTCACATTTGCTGACTGACAATAGGAAGGCTCTATCGCATACTCACTGAAGCATATGTTAAAGCTTGCATTGATTCAAATAATACCCAGTGTGGGCTTACTCTACACAATACACACAGTGCTGGGGATATGGAGTGGGTTTACAAATCTTTTTCCTTAATGAGCTCATAGCTTCATGGTTTTAGCATGTTTAGGGCAGTATGTGTGCACTCCAGAGAAGTCTAGAATCCAGCCTAGAAGAAATGGTGATATTTGTTCTACAAGTAGTTATTTGTATTCCCAGTTCTTCTTAACACTCTGCCATTACACCTCTGGGAATCTCATTCTCAAGTGAGGAAAAAAAAAATTTACTTTGTGAACCAGGAAAAAAACCCCAATATTGTGAAAGGCGGCATAAGGAAAGAGCTAGCTTTGAAGAAGTCATCCAGGGAGAGTGAGAAAATTTTCTGACAGAAGTTATAAATTTTGAATGATGATAAAATTGACAAATTATACTACAAGAGGCCTTTTCACAGCTGAGTTGGTTCTGGATGAACTATTCATCAAGCTGAATAGCAAGTATCCCATTATAATAATGTTAAATCTTCCTAGTACATATAAGTAAATTATGGGCACAAGTCAGAGACTAGGATTGCTTGCACCTGTCGCAGTAAACAAGCGTTAAAACCTGATATTTTGTGGGACTCGAATTGACAGAACTTTACTGTCAATGCATTTGTATTAAGGAATTGTGATAAAAACTAATCAAGAGAGAAGATGCAGGGACATGGGCAACTGACAAATAGTTGGTAAGTCTTTATGAATGCACATTTATATGGCGACATTTTTCCCATGTGATTTTATGGATTCGGTGCTACTTTTATTTTGCCAATAGCTCATTTTCATTTGTAACTTTATGGTCCTTCAAGTTTTAATTTACTCTTTGTCCTAGGAGTCTCCCTTTAATTTTACTTTACGTCATTTTATGAACATTTCAGAGAAACAGAAACAGTGAAACTAGGTGCTGCTATAGAAGCTAGAACTTCATGATGCATTGAACTGGTTGTTAGAATGAACAGATATGTCACTGTGGCGTCCTTCAGATGACTCACCAAGGCCAAAAAATTACCTATCTGGATCTTCACAGAAAAAAAAAAAAAAAAGAATTGCTACCTTCTGTCAAAGGAGCTCTGGTAGCTTAGTGGATTACGAACTGATTGCAGCAAAAACACAAAGACTCTTGTCCTTATCTTTAAACATTGTTTGTTACTTGATATAACAGAAAGATGGTCTTAGGTTAGGCTAAAAAATCAAATTGTAAGTCACAGTAAAAACAAAAAAAAGGAATCAAAGTAGACTTGCTATTTAAGTAAACTTTTATGGACTACATTTTTTTTTTTAAAGTTTTTATTGTGGATTGAGTGAAAGTTTACAGGGCACATCATCAGTTTCACATTCAACCATTCATATAACTTGTTTCATTATATTGATTATAATCCCCTCCATATACCATGAGTTAAAAGTATTTCTATCCACTTTAGCTTTTTAAAAAACACACAAACAAAAAACCCACTCAGGCATATATAATAAATTACATCTCC